>NW_017204128.1:0-5775 GCF_001704415.2 Capra hircus | reverse complement strand
GGGACTCAGGGACCGCTCTGGTGGACTCAGGAAAGGCCAGTCCACATGCGTTGCTCAGGGGCCTCTCGGGATTCCTATCCCGTCGATGCCGGGGCCTACGAACTTGTGTGGATTCGGTGCCGGAACTTGAGGATTCCTCTCCAGTGCTGACATGGATCTTGGGGTACTTCTGGAGTCTCCCAGGGGCGTCAGTCCTCGTCTCGAGTGGGGCATGCACGGTGTAGCAGGAGGTCACGCTTCCCTTCCGTGGATCAAGGATCTGTCGCTTTCCTCGAGCTTTCCCACGAGCTTTCCACGAGGCTTTCCACGAGGCTTTCCCACAGGCTGCCCACGTGCCAGGTGGTGTGAGTCGATCCCTCGCTTGAAAGTCGAGGCAGTGAAGGGAAATCAGGTTCCCTGGAATGGATGGAGATATCTGGGGGACTCTAGGAATGGTGGCACGACCCTGGAGTTCCTCTGCCTTTCCTGTGAGAGCGCCTCCTCTTGAGATGCGACGGACGCCGGGAATTCTTTCCCAACGACGCAGGGAAAGGATCCCTCCTCTCGATCTAGGAGGCGGAATCAGGGCTCCTCTGGATGTGGGCGGCGACTCTCGTGCTTCCTCTCGAGTGGAGACGGATATGTCGGGGAAATTCTTGAGTTGCAGTAAGGGTGTGGAGGACCCTTTGGAAGTTCCAGAGTTTAGGTGTGATTAGCTTCGAGACCCCTCAGCGGAAATGGGCCTCATCTCGCCTGAGGGGAGAACCTCCTGGATTTTTCTCGAATTGCAGAAGGTGCTCTCGACTTACGACGGGGACCTCAGGGACCCGCTCTGGTGGCCTCAGGAAAGGCCAGTCCCCATGCGAGTTGCTCTGGGGCCTCTCGGATTCCTCTCCCCTCATTGCCGAGGCCTAAGATCTTGTGTGGAGCCGGTGCCGGAACCTGAGGTTTCCTCTCCAGTGCTGACATGGATCTTGGGGTACTTCTGTAGTCTCCCCAGGGGAGTCAGTCCTCGTCTCGAGTGGGGGCATGCACGTGCGCTTTCCTTCCGAGCTGTAGCAGCAGTGTCGCGGTTCCCTTCGCGTGGATCAAGGGATCTGTGGCTTTCCTCGAGGCTTTCCCTCGAGGCTTTCAGACGAGGCTTTTCCACGAGGCTTTCCCACAGGGATGTCCCACGTGCCGCCGTGGTGTGAATCGATCCTCGGCTTGAACGTCGAGGCAGTGCAGGGAAAACAGGTTTCCCTGGAATGGACTGAGATATCTGGGGGACTCTGGGAATGGTGGCACGACCCAGGAGTTCCTCTGGCCTTTCCTGTGGAGAGCGCCTCCTCTTGAGCTGCGACTGGAAAGCCGGGAATTCTTCCCGACCACGCAGGGAATGGATCCCTCCTCTCGAGTTAGGAGGCGGAAACGGGACTCCTCTGGATGTGGGCGGGACTCTCTTGCTTCCTCTTGAGGGGAGACGGGTATGTCGGGGAACTTCTTAAGTTGCAGCAAGGGTTTGAGGGACCCTTTGGAAGTTCCAGAGGTTAGGTGTGATTAGCCTCGAGACGCCTCAGCGGAAATGGGCCTCATCTCGCCTGGAGGGGATAACCTCCTGGATTTTCTCGAGTTGCGACAGGTGCTCTCGACTTACGATGGGGACCTCAGGGACCCGCTCTGGTGGCCTCAGGAAAGGCCAGTCCCCATGCGAGTTGCTCTGGGGCCTCTCGGGATTCCTCTCCCGTCGATGCCGGGGCCTAAGACCTTCTGTGGAGTCGGTGCCAGAACCTGAGGATTCCTCTCCAGTGCTGACATGGAACTTGGGGTACTTCTGGAGTCTCCCCAGGGGAGTCAGTCCTCGTCTCGAGTGGGGGCATGCAGGTGTGCTTTCCTCCCGAGCTGTAACAGCAGTGTCGCGCTTCCCTTCGCGTGGATCAAGGGATCTGGGGCTTTCCCTCCAGGCTTTCCCACGAGGTTTTCCCACGAGGCTTTCCCACAGGGCTGTCCCACGTGCCACCTTGGTGTGAGTCGATCCTTCCCTTGAAAGTCGAGGCAGTGCAGGGAAAACAGGTTTACCTGGAATGGACTGAGACTTCTGGGGGACTCTGTGAATGGTGGCACGACCCTGAACTTCCTCTCGCCTTTCCTGTGGAGAGCGCCTCCTCTTGAGATGCGTCGGAAACTCCGGGAATTCTTTCCGGACCACGCAGGGAAAGGATCCCTCCTCTCGAGCTAGGAGGCGGAAACGGGGCTCCTCTGAATGTGTGCGGGACTCTCGTGCTTCCACTCGTGTGGAGACGGGTATGTCGGGGAACTTCTTGAGTTGCAGCATGGGTGTGAAGGACCCTTTGGAAGTTCCAGAGGTAAGGTGTGATTAGCCTCGAGATACCTCAGCAGAAATAGGTCTCAGCTCGCCTGGAGGGGAGAACCTCCTGGATTTTCTCGAGTTGCGGCTGGTGCTCTCGACTTACGACGGGGAACTCAGGGACCCGCTGTGGTGGCCTCAGGAAAGGCCAGTCCCCATGCGAGTTGCACGGGGGCCTCTCGGGATTCCTCTCCTGTCGATGCCGGGGCCTTAGATCTTGTGTGGACTCGGTGCCGGAACCTGAGGATTCCTCTCCAGTGCTGACATGGATCTTGGGGTACTTCTGGTGTCTCCCCAGGGCAGTCAGTCCTCTACTCGAGTGGGGGCATGCACGTGCACTTTCCTCCCGAGCTGTAGCAGCAGAGTGACGCTTCCCTTCGCGTGGATCAACGGATCTGTGGCTTTCCATCTAGGCTTTCCCAAGAGTCTTTCCCACGAGGCTTTCTCACAGGGCTGTCCCACGTGCCACCGTTGTGTGAGTCGATCCTCGGCTTGAAAGCGAGGCAGTGCAGGGAAAACAGGTTTCCCTGGAATGGACTGAGACATCCAGGGGACTCTGGGAATGGTGGCACGACCCTGAAATTCCTCTCGCCTTTCCGGTGGAGAGCGCCTCCTCTTGAGATGTGACGGGAACACCGGGAATTCCATCCCGACCCCGCAGTGAAAGGATCCCTCCTCTCCAGCTAGGAGGCGGAAACGGGGCTCCTCTGGATGTGGGCAGGACTCTCGTGCTTCCTCTCGAGTGGAGACGGGTATGTCGGGGAATTTCTTGAGTTGCAGCAAGGGTGTGAATGACCCTTTGGAAGTTCCAGAGGTAAGTTGTGATTAGCCTTGAGATACCTCAGCGGAAATGGGCCTCAGCTCGCCTGGAGGGGAGAACCTCCTGGATTTTCTCGAGTTGCGGCAGGTTATCTCGTCTTACGACGGGGACCTCAGGGACCCGCTCTGGTGGCCTCAGGAAAGGCCAGTTCCCATGCGAGTTGCTCGGGGGCCTCTCGGGATTCCTCTCCCGTCGATGCCGGGGCCTAAGATCTTGTGTGGAGTCAGTGCCGGAACCTGAGGATTCCTCTCCAATGCCGACATGGATCTTCGGGGACTTCTGGAGTATCCCCAGGGGCGTCAGACCTCGGCTCGAGTGGGGGCATGCACGTGCGCTTTCCTCCCGAGCTTTGCAGCAGTGTCACACTTCCCTTCGCATGGATCAAGGGATTTGTGGTTATCACTCGAGGCTTTCCCACGAGGCTTTCCAACGAGGCTTTCCCACAGGGCTGTCCCACGTGCCACCGTGCTGTGAGTCGATCCTCGGCTTGAAAGTCGAGGCAGTGCAGGGAAAAAGGTTTCCCTGGAATGGATTGAGACATCTGGGGACTCTGGGAATGTTGGCACGACCCTGGAGTTCCTCTCGCCTTTCCTGTGGAGAGCGCCTCCTCTTGAGATGCGAGGAGAATGCCGGGAATTCTTTCCCGACCGCGCAGTGAAAGGATCCCTCCTCTCGAGCCATGAGGTGGAAACGAGGCTCCTCTGTATATGGTGGGACTCTCATGCTTCCTCTCGAGTGGAGACGGTATGTCGGGGAACTTCTTGAGTTGCAGCAAGGGTGTGAAGGACCCTTTGGAAGTTCCATAGGTTAGGTGTGATTAGCCTCGAGACGCCTCAGCGGAAATGGACCTCATCTCGCCTGGAAGGGAGAACCTCCTGTATTTTCTCGAGTTGCGGCAGGTGCTCTTGACTTATGACGGGGACATCAGGAACCCGCTCTGGTGGCCTCAGGAAAGGCAGGTCCCCATACGAGTTGCTCGGGGCCGCTCGGGAGGATTCCTCTCCCCTGATGCCGGGGCCTAAGACCTTGTGTGGAGTCGGTGCTGGAACGTGAGGATTCCTCCTCCAGGGCTGACATGGATCTTCGGGTACTTATGGAGTCTCCCAGGGGAGTCAGTCCTCGTCTCAAGTGTGGGCATGCAGGTGCGCTTTCCTCCCGAGCTGTAGCAGCAGTGTCACGCTTCCCTTCACTTGGATTAAGGGATCTGTGGCTTTCCTTCGAGGCTTTCTCACGAGACTTTCCCACGAGGCTTTCCCACAGGGCTGTCCCACGTGCCACCGTCGTGTGAGTCGATCCTCAGCTTGAAAGTCGAGGCAGTGCAGGGAAAACAGGTTTCCCTGAAATGGCCTGAGACATCTGGGGGACTCTGGGAATGGTGGAACGACCCTGCAGTTCCTCACGCCTTTCCTGTGTAAAGCGTCCCCTCTTGAGATGCGACGGGAACGCGGCGAATTCTTTCCAGACAACGCACGGAAAGGATCCACCTCTGGAGCTAAGAGGCAGAAATGGGGCTCCTCTGGATGTGGGCGGGACTCTCGTGCTTCCTCTCGAGTGGAGACGGGTATGTCGGGGAACTTCTTGAGTTGCAGCAAGGGTGTGAAGGACCCTTTGGAAGTTCCAGAGGTTAGGTGTGATTAGCCTCAAGACGCCTCAGCGGAAATGGGCCTCATCTTGCCTGGAGGGGAGAACCTCCTGGATTTTCTTGAGTTACGGAGGGGCTCTCGACTTATGACGGGGACCTCAGGGACCCGCTCTGGTGGACTCAGGAAAGGCCAGTCCACATGCGCGTTGCTCAGGGGCCTCTCGGGATTCCTATCCCGTCGATGCCGGGGCCTACGAACTTGTGTGGATTCGGTGCCGGAACTGAGGATTCCTCTCCAGTGCTGACATGGATCTTGGGGTACTTCTGGAGTCTCCCCAGGGGCGTCAGTCCTCGTCTCGAGTGGGGGCATGCACGTTCGCTTTCCTCCCGAGCTGTAGCAGGAGGGTCACGCTTCCCTTCTCGTGGATCAAGGGATCTGTCGCTTTCGCTCGAGGCTTTCCCCGAGGCTTTCCACGAGGCTTTCCAACGAGGCTTTCCCACAGGCTGTCCCACGTGCCACCGTGGTGTGAGTCGATCCTCGGCTTGAAAGTCGAGGCAGTGAAGGGAAATCAGGTTTCCCTGGAATGGATGGAGATATCTGGGGGACTCTAGGAATGGTGGCACGACCCTGGAGTTCCTCTCGCCTTTCCTGTGGAGAGCGCCTCCTCTTGAGATGCGACGGACGCCGGGAATTCTTTCCCAACGACGCAGGGAAAGGATCCCTCCTCTCGATCTAGGAGGCGGAATCAGGCTCCTCTGGATGTGGGCGCGCGACTCTCGTGCTTCCTCTCGAGTGGAGACGATATGTCGGGGAAATTCTTGAGTTGCAGTAAGGGTGTGGAGGACCCTTTGGAAGTTCCAGAGTTTAGGTGTGATTAGCTTCGAGACCCCTCAGCGGAAATGGGCCTCATCTCGCCTGGAGGGGAGAACCTCCTGGATTTTCTCGAATTGCAGAAGGTGCTCTCGACTTACGACGGGGACCTCAGGGACCCGCTCTGGTGGCCTCAGGAAAGGCCAGTCCCCATGCGAGTTGCCTCTGGCCTCTCG
>NW_017204127.1:0-5775 GCF_001704415.2 Capra hircus | reverse complement strand
CGACATACCCGTCTCCACTCGAGAGGAAGCACGAGAGTCCCGGTCACATTCAGAGGAGCCCCGTTTCTGCCTCCTACCTCGAGAGGAGGGATCCTTTCCCTGCGTGGTCGGGAAAGCATTCCTGGCGATTTCCGTCGCACCTCAAGAGGAGGCGCTCTCCACAGGAAAGGCGAGAGGAACTCCAGGGTCGTGCTACCATTCCAGAGTCCCCCAGAGTCTCAGTCCATTCCAGGGAAAACTATTTTCCTGCACTGCCTCCACTTTTAAGCCGAGGATCGACTCACACCACGGTGGCACTTGGAACAGCCCTGTGGGAAAGCCTCGTGGGAAAGCCGTGGGAAGCCTCGGGAAAGCCACTGATCCCTTGATCCACGCGAAGGGAGGCCCGACGCTGGTGCCACAGCTCGGAAGGAAAGCGCACGTGCATGCCCCATTTGAGACGAGGACTGACTCCCCTGGGGAGACTCCAGAAGTACCCCCAAGATCCATGTCAGCACTGAAGAGGAAACCTCAGGTTCCAGCAGTGACGCCACACAAGGTCTTAGGCCCCAGCATCGACGGGAGAGGAATCCCGAGAGGCCCCAGAGCAACTCCCATAGGGAATGGCTTTCTTGAGGCCACCAGAGCGGGTCCCTGAGGTCCCCGTCGTAAGTCGAGAGCAAATGCCGCAACTCGAGAAAATCCAGGAGGTTCTCCCTTCCCGGCGAGATGAGGCCCATTTCCGCTGAGGCGTCTCGAGGCTAATCACACCTAACCTCTGGAACTTCCAAAGGGTTTTTCACACCCTTGCTACAACTCAAGAATATCCCCGACATACCCGTCTCCACTCGAGAGGAAGCACGAGAGTCCGCGCCCACATCCAGAGGAGCCCGTTTCTACCTCCTAGCTCAGGAGGAGGTATCGTTTCCCTGCGTGGTCGGAAAGAATTCCCGGTGTTCCCGTCCCATCTCAAGAGGAGGCGCTCTCCACAGGAAAGGCGAGAGGAACTCCAGGGTCGTGCCACATTCCCAGAGTCCCCCAGATGTCTCAGTCCATTCCAGGGAAACCTGTTTTCCCTGCACTGCCCGACTTTCAAGCCGAGGATCGACTCACAACACGGTGGCACGAGGGACAGCCCTGTGGGAAAGCCTCATGGGAAAGCTTCGTGGTAAAGCCTCGTGGAAAGCCTCGTGGGAAAGGCCACAGATCCCTTGATCCACGCGAAGGGAAGCGTGACACTGCTGCTACTGCTCGGAGGAAAGCGCTCGTGCATGCCCCCAATCGAGACGAGGACTGACTCCTCTGGGGAGACTCCAGAAGTACCCCAAGATCCATGTAAGCACTGGAGAGGAATCCTCAGGTTCCGGAACCGACTCCTCACAAGGTCTTAGGCCCGGCATTGACGGGAAAGGAATCCCGAGAAGCCCGCGAGCAACTCGCATGGGGACTGGCCTTTCCTGAGGCCACCAGAGCGGGTCCCTGAGGTACCCCGTCGTAAGTCGAGAGCACCTGCTGCAACTCGAGAAAATCCAGGAGGTTCTGCTCTCCACGCGAGATGAGGCCCATTTCCCTGAGGCGTCTCGAGGCTAATCACATCTAACATCTGGAACTTTCCAAAGGGTCATTCACACCCTTGCTGCAACTCAAGAAGTTCCCCGACTTACCCGTCTCTACTCGAGAGGAAGCACGAGAGTCCCGTCCACATCCAGAGGAGCCCCGTTTCCGCCTCCTAGCCCGAGAGGAGGGATCCTTTCCCTGCGTGGTCGGGAAAGAATTCCCGGTGTACCCATCGCATCTCAAGAGGAGGCACTCTCCACAGGAAAGGCGAGAAGAAACTCCAGGGTCGTTCCACCATTCCCAGAGTCGCCCAGATGTCTCAATTCATTCCAGCGAAACCTGTTTTCCCTGCACTGCGTCGACTTTCAAGCCGAGGATCGACTCACACCACGGTGGCACGTGGGACAGCCCTGTGGACAAGCCTCGTGGGAAAGCCTCGTGGAAATCCTCGAGGGAAAGCCAGAGATCCCTTGATCCACGCAAAGGGAAGCGCCACAATGCTGCTTCAACTCGGGAGGAAAGCACACGTGGCAAGCCCCTACTCGAGACGAGGCCTGACTCCCCTGGGGAGACTCCAGAAATACCCCAAGATCCATGTCAGCACTGGAGAGGAATCCTCAGGTTCCGGCACTGGACTCCACACAAGGTCTAAGGCCTTTGCCATCGACGGGAAAGGAATCCCGAGAGGCCCCGAAAGCAACTCGCAAGGGGAGTGGCCTTTCCTGAGGCCACCAGAGCGGGTCCCTGAGGTCCCCGTCGTAAGTCGAGAACACCTGCCAGCAACTCGAGAAAATCCAGGAGGTTCTCCCCCTCCAGGCGAGATGAGGCCGATTTCCACTGAGGCGTCTCGAGGCTAATCACATCTAACGTCTGGAACATACAAAGGGCCCTTCACACCCTTGCTGCAACTCAAGAAGTTGCCCGACATACCCGTCTCCACTCGAGAGGAAGCACGAGAGTCCCGCCCACATCCAGAGGAGCCCCGTTTCCGCCTCCTTGCTCGAGAGACAGGTTCCTTTCGCTGCGTGGTCGGGAAAGAATTCCCGGCGTTCCTGTGGCATCTCAAGAGGAGGCACTCTCCACAGGAAAGGCGAGAGGAACTCCAGGGTCGTGCCACCATTCCCAGAGTCCTCCAGATGTCTCAGTCCATTCCAGGGAAACTTGTTTTCCCTGCACTGCCTCGACTTTCAAGCCGAGGATCGACTCACACCACGGTGGCACGTGGGACAGTCCTGTGGGAAAGCCTCAAGGGAAAGCCCCTGATGCCTTGATCCAAGCTAAGGGAAGCGTGACACTGCTGCTACAGCTCGGGAGGAAAGAGCACGTGCATGTCCCCACTCGAGACGAGGACTGACTCCCCTGGGGAGACTCCAGAAGTACCCCAAGATCCATGTCAGCACTGGAGAGGAATCCACAGGTTTCGGCACCGACTCCACTCAAGGTCTTAGGCCCCGGCATCGAGGGGAGAGGAATCCCGAGAGGCCCCCGAGCAACTCGCATGGGGACTGGCCTCTCCTGAGGCAACCAGAGCGGGTCTCTGAGGTCCCCATCTTAAGGCGAAAGCACCTGCCGCAACTAGAGAAAGTCCAGGAGGTTCTCCCCTCCAGGCGAGATGAGGCCCATTTCTGCTGAGGCGTCTCAAGGCTAATCACATCTAACGTCTGGAACTTCCAAAGCGTCCTTCACACCCTTGCTGCAACTCAAGAAGTTCCCCGACATACCTGTCTCCTCTCGAGAAAAAGCACGAGAGTCCCGGCCACATCCAGAGGAGCCCCGTTTCCGCCTCCTAGCTCGAGAGGAGGGATCCTTTCCCTGCGAGGTGGGGAAAGAATTCCCCGCGTTCCCGTCGCATCTCAAGAGGAGGCGCTCTCCACAGGAAAGGCGAGAGGAACTCCAGGGTCATGCCACCATTCCCAGAGTCGCCTTGATGTCTCAGTCCATTCCAGGGAAACCTGTTTTCACTGCACTGCCTCGACTTTCAAGCCGAGGATCGACTCACACCACGGTGGCACGTGGGACAGCCCTGTGGGAAAGCCTCGTGCAAAGCCTCGTGGGAAAGCCTCCAAGGAAAGCCACAGATTCCTGGATCCACGCGAAGGGAAGAGTGACACTGCTGCTACAGCTCGGGAGGAAATTGCACATGCATGCCCCCAATAGATATGAGGACTGACTCACCTGGGAGACTCCAGAAGTACCCCAAGATCCATGTAAGCACTGTAGAGGTATTCTCAGGTTCCGGCACCGACTCCACACAAGGTCTTAAGCGCCGGCATCGACGGGAGAGGAATCCCGAGAGGCCCCCGAGCAACTCGCATGGAGCCTGACCTTTCCTGAGGCCACCAGAGCGGGTCCCTGAGTTCCCCATCTTAAGTCCACAGCACCTTCCGCAACTCGAGAAAATCCAGGAGGTTCTCCCCTCCAGGCGAGATGAGGCCCATTTCCGCTGAGCCGTTTTGAGGCTAATCACATCTAACATCTGGAACTACCAAAGGGTCCTTCACACCCTTGCTGCAACTCAAGAAGTTCCCCGACATACCCGTCTCCACTCGAGAGGAAGCACGAGAGTCAGGCCCACATCCAGAAGAGCCCCATTTCCGCCTCCTATCCCGAGAGGAGGGATCCTTTCCCTGCGTGGTCGGAAAACAATTCCCGGTGTTTCCCATCGCATCTCAAGAGGAGGCACTCTCCACGGAAAGGCGAGAGGAACTCCAGGGTCGTGCCACCATTCCCTGAGTCCCCCAGATGTCTCAGTCTATTCCAGGGAAACCTGTTTTCCCTGCACTGCCTCGACTTTCAAGCCGAGGATCGACTCACACCACGGTGGCACGTGGGACAGCCCTGTGGGAAAGCCTCTTGGGAAAGCCACAGTAACCTTGATCCACGCGAAGGGAAGCGTGACACTGCTGCTACAGCTCGGGAGGAAAGCTCACGTGCATGCCCCACTCGAGACGAGGACTGACTCCACTGGGAGACTCCAGGAGTTCGCCAAGATACATGTCGCACTGCAGAGGAATCCTCAGTTTCCAGCACCGACTCCACACAGTCTTAGGCCCGGCATTAACGGGAGAGAATCCCAAGAGGCCCGAGCAACTCGCATGGGGACTGGCCTTTCCTGAGGCGACCAGAGCGGGTCCCTGAGGTCCCCGTCGTTAGTCGAGAGCACCTGCCGCAACTCCAGAAAATCCAGGAGGTTCTCGCCTCCAGGCGAGATGAGGCCCATTTTCCGCTGAGGTGTCTCGAGGCTAATCACACCTAAACTCTGGAACTTCAAAGGTTCCTTCACACCCTTGCTTTCAACTCAAGAGTTCCCCGACATACCCGTTGCCACTCGAGAGGAAGCACGAGAGTCCCACCCACATCCAGAGCAGTCCCGCTTCCGCCTCCTAGCTCGAGAGGAGGGATCCTTTCCCTGCGTGGTCGGGACAGAATTCCCGGCGTTCCCGTCGCATCTCAAGAGGAGTCGCTTTCCACAGGAAAGGCGAGAGGAACTTCAGAGTCGTACCACCATTCTCAGAGTCCCCCAGATGTCTCCGTCCATTCCAGGAAACCTGTTTTCCCTGCAACTGCCTCGACTTTCAAGCCGAGGATCGACTCACACCACGGTGGCACGTGGGACAGCCCTGTGGGAAAGCCTCGTGGGAAAGCCACAGATCCCTTGATCCACGCGCGAAGGGAAGCGTGACACTGCTGCTACAGCTCGGGAGGAAATCGCATGTGCATGCCCCCACTCGAGACGAGGACTGACTCCCCTGGGGGAGACTCCAGAAGTACCCCAAGATCCATGTCAGCACTGGAGAGGAATCCTCAGGTTCCGACACCGACTCTACACAATGTCTTAGGCCCCGGCATCGATGGGAGGGATATCCGAGAGGCCCCCGAGCAACTCGCATGGGGACTGGCCTTTCCTGAGACCACCAGAGCGGGTCCCTGAGGTACCCGTCGTAAGTCGAGATCACCTGCCGCAACTCGAGAAAAATACATGGAGGTTCCACCCTCCAGGCGAGATGAGGCCCATTTCCGTGAGGCGTCTCGAGGCTAATCACATCTACCCTCTGGAACTTCGCAAAGGGTCCTTCACACCCTTGCTGCAACTCAAGAAGTTCCCCGACATACCCGATTCCACTCGAGAGGAAGCACGAGAGTTCCGCCACATCCAGAGGAGCTCCGTTTCCGCCTCCTTGCTCGAGAGACGGGTTCCTTTCGCTGCGTGGTCGGGAAAGAATTCCCGGCGTTCCTGTC
>NW_017204126.1:0-5775 GCF_001704415.2 Capra hircus | reverse complement strand
GGCTGGAAGGCTCTGGCTTCGAGGGCATTTCTCAGCGGCAATGGCCCCTGAGGCCCTGCACGGGAGGGATCCTACCTCCCAGGGGAAGTCAAAGCAACCTCCAAACAGCTGTTCTCTCATGTTTCCTCTGCAGGAGGGAGCTAGTGAGCCCAGGTCTGTCTGGAACGTTCTTGGATCCTGCGGGGAAATCATCCTGGGAGCCCACCTGGATACCAGTCGTAGGGGCTAAAATTCGCATTTTCCTTCCTTGGAGCCCTAACGCAGTACAGCCTAGCAACTGCTTGAAAATCCATCCTGTTGCTGTTTTCTTCCTCTGACAGAGCGAGCTTTGCTCCCCATTTTGGGATTTCAGAAGCAAGGTGGTGGCCTGCAACTCCTTGCCTGGGGTCCATTGGAGGTGCAAGGTGCCTCGACCAGGTGACCCCAGCATGACACCTGGCCCCAGACACTCCCGCAGCCTGCTTCCCCATGGGCAGGACTGCTCTCACCTAGGAATGTGTTTGCAAGGCCAGGAAACTGCAGGGAGACACAAGGCCCTGATTCTGGCATTGAGTCTGTTGGAACAGGCCTGCAGGTCTTCTGTCTAACAAGCCAAACACTTGCTGCAAGATACAGGCCTGAAAACACACTCTTGGGCTGCCTTTCCTTCCTCCAAGGAAGAGAGTTTTCTCAGACTCCTGTGGGCTGAGAGCCACACAGGGCTGAAAAGCACTTGCTGGGAGATTCTTTTTCATTGGCCATGGCCCCTGAGGCCTGTGCTCAGGGAGGGCTCCCTCCCTCCCAGGGAAAGTCAAAGGAAGCTCCAAACGGCTGTTCAATCATGTTTCTGAGAGAGTCATTGCAAGGCAGGTTTCTAAGAAGTTCAAGGGTCCCCAAGGAGAGAGGGGTCTAGAATTCTCAAGGAGGAAGAAGGACAAACTGTTTTCCCTCTACATTCCTTAGGATTATATAACAATCATGCATCCTTCTTGAGGACGGTCTCTGGAAAAAACCTTCTGGCTAATCCTGTTATCTTAAAATGTCAATTATGGGAGTAGGTCTAGTGAGTCTTTACAACCTCCAGACATTCTTTTGTTCGTTGTCATAACTTATTGGAGAGTATATAACTCCATTACCAACACTAGCAAGGGGTACGCTTTCTGCCCCTTGTGATGTCTCTGTCAGAAGCTTTCTCTATCTCCTTTATCTTTAATAAAACTCTATTGCACAAAGCTCTGAGCAATCAAGCCTCGTCTTGGGCCCTGGATTGAATTCTTCTCCTCCATAAGCCAAGAATCCAGCATCTTTTCGTGGTTCAGCAACAATATTTCATTTCCTCTGCAGGAGAGAGCTAGTGAGCTTAGGTCTGTCTGGAACATTCTTGGATCCTGTGGGGAAAATATCCTGTGCACACATCTGGATACTGGCCTAGAGGCCAAAATTTGCATTTCTTTCCCGGGAGCCCTAACGTGGTGTGACTTAGCAACTGCTTGAAAATCCATCCCATTGCTGTTTTCCTCCTTCTGACAGAGCTAGCTTTTGTTCCCTGCTTTGGGATATCTCAACCGAAGGGCCGGTCCATAGCTACTCGCCTGGGGCCCATTGGATGTGCAAGGTGCCCTCGACTAGGTGACCCTAGCATGGCACTCAGCCCGCTCAGACACACTCCCGAGGCTTCTTTCTCATGGGAAGCACTGCTCCAACCTAGGAATGTGTCTGCAATGCTTGGAAAGTGCAGTGAGACACACAGCCCTGACTCTGCAATTGAGGCCCTCAGAGCAAGCCTGCAGCTCTGATGTCTGAGAAAGCAAAACACTTGCTGCAAAGAGAGGCCTGAAAACACACTCTTGTGGATGACTTTCCTTCCTCTAAGGAAGATAGTTTTCCCAGTCTCCTGCTTCCTGAATGTCACACAGCTGGAATGCGCTTGCTTGGAGGTCGTGATTCAGTGGCAATGACCCCTGAGGCCCTTTGCCCAGGGAGGGCTCCCACACTCACAGGCAAATCAAAGCAACTTCCAAGTGAGTCAGCTCTTCACATCAAATGGCCACAGTATTGGAGTTTCAGGTTCAGTATTAGTCCTTCCAATGTATATTCAGACCTGATTTCCTTTAGGATGGAGTGGTTGCGTCTCCTTGTAGTCTAAGCGACCTACAAGCATCTTCTCCAACACCACAGTTCAAAAGCATCCAATTTTTCAGCTGTCACTTTCTTTATAGTACATCTTTCATATCCATCCATGACATATGGAAAAACCATAGCCTTGACTGGATGGATCTTTGTTGGCAAAGCAACGTCTCGGCTTTTTAATATGCTGTCTAGTTTGGTCATCACTTTTCTTCCAAGTCATAAATATGTTTTAAGTTCATGGAGGCAGCCATCACCTGCAGTGATTTCCAAGCCCCCCAAAATAGTCTGCTGCTGTTTCCAATGTTTTCCCATCTATTTGCCATGAAGTGATGAGACTGGATGCAATGATTTTAGTTTTCTGAATGCTTAGCTTTAAGCTAACTTTTTCACTCTCCTCTTTCACTTTCATCAGGAGACTCTTTAGTTTTATACACTTTCTGCCATAAGGGTGGTGTCGTCTGCATATCTGAGATTCTTGATATTTCTCCAGCAATCTGGATTCCAGCGTGTGCTTCCTCCAGCCCAGTGTTTCTCATGATGTACTCTGCATATAAGTTAAATAAAGCAGGGTGACAATATACAGCCTTGACATATTCTTTTTCCTATTTAGAACCAGTCTGTTGTTCCATGTCCAGTTCGAACTGTTTCTTCCTGACCTGCATACAGGTTTCTCAAGAGACAGGTCAGGTGGTCTGGTATTCCCATCTCTTTCAGAATTTTTCCCAGTTTATTGTGATCCACACAGTCAAAGGCTTTGGCATAGTCAATAAAGCAGAAATAGATGTCTTTTTTTTTCTGGAACTCTCTTGCTTTTTCAATGATCCAGTGGATGTTGGCAGTTTGATCTCTGGTTTCTCTGCATTTTTTAAATCCCTCTTGAACATTTGGAAGTTCACAGTTCATGTGAACTTGGAGAATTTTGAGCATTACTTTACTAGTGTGTGAGATGAGTGCAATTGTGCAGCAGCTTGAATATTCTTTGTCATTGCCTTTCTTTGGGATTAGAATGAAAACTGACCTAATGACTAGGTGTTTTCAATTGCATATGCTGAAAGAACTGGCTGTGCAGTTTTGATGAAAAAAATCATTTTAACCTATTTTCTCTGAAGTGCAAGGCATATCGTGGCCATCCCTGAATCATAAAGTCACCTTTTCTTTATGTAGTCATAGTTTCATGCCTAAATTATAGGCCAACTCATGCTCAAATTGACTCTGATGTCAGGGGCAGATCAACTAATAAAAAGCTTGGATTGTCCCTCTGGAGGAAAGTGAGATCTTGGTCCCACAAGAAGAATCTGAAGGGTTAAGGGAACTTGCAAGAGTGGGGAAAGCTTAGTCCATCCTACATGTACCAAAATCTTAAATAAGGCTTATTTACTTTACCGAAGTAAAAAAACAGATGATGAAAACAATTATAAATCAATGAAAGGTAAAGAACTCATAGTCTGTTATCAAAAATTGCATTCTAAGAAAACTTTGTGCTCTTAACCTAGAGAGGAGACTAAATTCCATCTGGTACCAGCTTACCAGAAGACAAACAACAAACAAACAAATTATCAGTAAGCTTAAAAAAAGTATATTCCATATATCTTGAAGTAGCAGTATTTCTGCAAAGGCATCAGTGTGAAACCATAGAGGACATGGTTAAAACTGATTAAATAGAAATTGACAATGTAATCTGGTCACTGCTGCGACTTGAAATGCTTTAATATAATAACTGGAATTATAACTGACAGCATTTGACCAGGACATATCAGATTTTCACGGATGTCAGATAATTTCTAGGATATCTATATTAGGAACTGAAGGAATCTTTGAACCTAGGAAAGAAAACAACAGTCTCAAAGGCCCTTGCTGAATCATCTATCAGCAAGGAATGTCTTTGCAAGGATCGCAAAGTGAAGGGAAAATACAGCGACCTGCCTCTGCAACTTCGGTCCTCTGAGCAGATCTGGAGGTCTCCCTTTGTATAAGCTAACCTGTTCCTTCCAAATAGAGGTTTGCAACACAAAACAAGTGGCCGCTATTCTTCCCGAAGGAGGCTCTCTTTCCCCCACATCCCTGCGAACACCCTTTCCCAGCCTCCTGGAAAAGCGCTTCTTGCAGTTCCTTTCAGAAAATCCTATGGACGGAGAAGCCTGGTAGGCTGCAGTCCGTGGGGTCGCTGAGGGTCGGACACGACTGAGCGACTGCACTTTCATTTTCACTTTCATGCATTGGAGAAGGCAATGGCAACCCACTTACTGTTCTTGCCTGGAGAATCCCAGGGACGGGGAGCCTAGTGGGCTACCGTCTATGGCGTCGCACAGAGTCGAACACGACTGAAGCAACTTAGCAGCAGCAGCAGCAGCAGTTCCTTTCTTAGGGGCAGTTATCCCTGAGATTGGGACCTGGAAAGGCAGAGCCACCTCCACACACACACGTCTTTTCTGTCCCCTTTCCTCTGGAGGAGAGCTCTAGTGAGCCTAGGTCTGTCAGGAAAATTCTTGGCTTTGACGGGATCCCACCCGTGTGTGAACCTGCATACCCGACCTAGGGGCCACAGGCACCTGTTTTGCTCGAGTGGGTCCTGGAGGGGTGCAGGATTTTTGGAGCTTAAAAATCCATCCAATTTGTCTTTTTTTTTTTACCTCGGAGAGAACGAGTTTGCTCCACCTCCACCCTTTGGCAGTGTGGAGGGAAGAGGCACCACCCTCTCCCAAAGGGGACATAGGGCCTACCAGGAGAGAAAGGCCCTTGAGGAGCTGAGCCCAGGTAGGCAGCCAGTGATGTCAAGCACACCTCCGCTGCTTGCTTCTTCATGGGCACTCCCACGATCTGCTAGGAATGTCTTTGCAAGGATCTCAAAGGGAAGGGGAGATACATGGCCCTGTCTCTGGAACTTCAGTCCTCTGAGCAGATCTGGAGGTCTTGAGTTGTATAAGCAAACCTGTTCCTTCCAAATAGAGGCTTGCAAACACACCCCCGGTGGTTGCCTCTTCTTCCCGAAGAAGTCTTTCTTTCCCACATGCTGCTGAACTCCCTGTCCCAACCTCCAAGAATAGCGCTTCTTGCCATTCCTTTCTTAGAGGCAGTTATCCCTGAGCTTGGGCGTAGGGAGTAGCCCCCACACTCACAGGGAAAGGCAAAGACTCCTCCATACATCTCCTCTATCCCCTTTGCTCTGGAGGAGAGCTCTAGTGAGCCTAGGTCTTTCAGGAAAATTCTTGGCTTGGACAGGATCTCACCCTGTTTGTGAACCTGCATACCCAACCAGGGGCCAGAGCACCTGTTTCAGTAAAGTGGGCCCTGAAAGGGTGCAGCCTAGCAAGAGCTTGAAATCCATTCAATTGCTGTTTTTGTACCTCTGACAGAGCGAGCTTGGCTCCACCCTTTGGCAGTGAGGAGAAAGAGGCATGACACCTCCCCAAGGGGACATGGGGCCTACTTCGAGAGGAAGGCCCCTTGTGGAGCTGAGGCCAGGAAGGCAACAGTCGTGTCAAACACTCCCACTGCTTGCTTCTTCAGGGGCCTCCCGCTATCAGCTAGGAATGTCTTTGCAATGATCAAAGGGAAGGGGAGATACAGGGCCCTGCTTCTGGACCTCCGGTGCTCTGAGCAAATCTCGAGGTCTCCCGTTGTGGTGGTCAAGGTCAAGGTCAAGTTCAAGGTCAAGGTCAAGTTCAA
>NW_017204125.1:0-5775 GCF_001704415.2 Capra hircus | reverse complement strand
TGAGTTTACCAGAGAATCTAGACTTCGAGGGATGTGCTCGCCCTATCAGAAATTGACGTTATATAGTGATGTCAACATTGGATATTACAGGCTTCTGTGATAAGGAAGCATGGCCCCTGCGGCCGTCAAACCTATGGGCTTGGCAACGTGGCGCACTCAGAGGGAAGGAAGCTCTTCCCCCCGACAATGAAAACTCTGACTTTTGTTTGTACTCCAAACTCGCCAAGAGGGTATCCGGGGAGAGTCCCCGTCCCCATAACTTCCAGAGTGCCCCCGTTTTCCGCCTGCTAGCTCGAGAGGAAGGGATCCTTTCCCTGCGTTGGTTCGGGAACGATCCTAGCGTTCCCGTCCCCGCCCTAATTCAAGAGGAGCGCGTCAACTCGGGAGATGACACGCTAAGGCGCAGGAAAGGCCGAGAAAAGAAACCCTTTGGGAAAAAAAGTTTTTCCAGAGTCTAAAGTGTGAATCATACCCCCTGAGTTGCCTTAGCGGAAATGGGCCTCACTCTCCGCCTGGAGGGAGAACCTCCTGGATTTTTTCTTCGAGTTGCGGCAGGTGGCGCTCTTCACACGACACTTAAATACAGGATTAGAGTGCTCTCCAGTGACGCCCTCGCTCGTGGTGTGCGATCACATGAAACGCCAGTCCCCATGCCGAGTTTTGGCCCTGGGGCCTTCCTCGGAGTGCGATGTGCCACTCTTTCCGTAGATGCCGGGGCCCCCTTAAGACCTTTGTTGTGGAGTGTCGGTGCACACTCATGGAACCTTGCAGGATATTCCTCACCGAGGTGCCTGAACCATGAGTTCTTGGGCGGGTATTTAGCTGGAGGTCTTACCACACACGAAGAGGGACGTCCCAGTACCTCGTCTCCGCGAGTGGGGCATGCACGTGCCGGCTTTTTCCCATCACCCGAGCTCATCGCAGCAAGTGGTCACGCCTTACCGTTACCGCTTGCATGGGCAGATCACAAGGGATACCTTAGTTGGCTTTCCCCTTGGTTGGTGAGGGCCCCCCTTTCCACATGGAGGCTTTCTGTTTCTCACACACAGGGACGCATGTCCTCCCACAACGTGCCCAAAACTGCTTGGTGTTGAGTCGAATCCCCTGCCGGCTTTGAAAAGGTCGAGGCAGCCGCAGGGAATACAGGATCTCCCTGGAATTCGGGACTGAGAACATCCTCGGGGGACCTGGGAATGGTGGCACAAGACCCTGGTTGTTTCACTCTTTGCTTTTCCCTGTGGAGACGGGCCTCCCTCTTGAGATGCGTTGGAACCGCCGGGAATTCTTCCCGAACCCAAATCAGGGAAAAGGATCCAATCTATCCGTCTCGAAGCTAGGTGTGAGCGCGGAAATACAGGGCACATTCCGGTCCTCTGGGCAATTTGTGGTCGGGACTCCTAACTTCTCTTCCTCTCGTAGTGAGACGGGTTATGGTGGGGGTGAACTAGTCTGTGGGAGAAAATTGTCTTAGCAGCAAGGCTTATTCCGACAGGACACCAACATGATTCATGAAGTGCTCCAGAAAGCGGTTATCTAGGATATGGAGTGTCTTTTTAGCCACACTGCCTCTAAGTGATAACCGCCGCCATTCAGTCGCGAAAGAACTGGCCTCCTCATGCTACTCCACTGGGCCAAAAGGGAGAACCTATTATCATGAGAAATTTTTCAGTCCTTTGAGAGGATATGCGGCCAAGAGTAAATGCAATACATCCGAAAACTTATGAACGCGGGACCGTTCAGGGGCCCCCGAGCTTGTTGAAGTTCGAGGGACCTCACATTACGAGTAGGCCAAAAGTTCCCAGGTCCCTCCTACCAATGCGAGCTCACAGTCGGGGCTCTCAGAATTCCCCTCCGAGCCAGGCGAGTGCATGTGAGAGCCCTCCGTTAGAGACCTTGCTGTGGAGAGTCGTGCCAGGAAACCATATTGAGATCTCCTCTTTCCCAGTTGCTGAAACTATGGTATCTCTTGGGGTACTCTCTGCGAGTCCTCCCCAGGGGGAGCATCTCACAGTCCCTCGTTCGAACTGGGGCATGCAAAATGCAAGCAAGTGTGTGAAGGACCCTTTGGAAGTTCCAGAGTTAAAGTGTGATTACCCCTAGTTGCCTTAGCGGAAATGGGCCTCATCTCGCCTGGAGGGAGAACTCCCTGGATTTTCTCGAGTTGCGGCAGGTGCTCTCGACTTACGATGAAGGCCTCAGGGACCCGCTCTGGTGGCCTCATGAAAGGCCAGTCCCCATGCGAGTTGCCCTGGGGCCTCTCGGGATTCCTCTTCCGTAGATGCCGGGGCCTAAGACCTTGTGTGGAGTCGGTGCCGGAACCTGAGGATTCCTCTCCAGTGCTGACATGGATCTTGGGGTATTTCTGGAGTCTCCCCAGGGGAGTCAGTCCTCGTCTCGAGTGGGGGCATGCACGTGCGCTTTCCTCCCGAGCTCTAGCAGCAGTGTCACGCTTCCCTTCGCGTGGATCAAGGGATCTGTGGCTTTCCCTTGAGGCTTTTCCCATGAGGCTTTCCCACAGGGCAGTCCCACGTGCCACTGTGGTGTGAGTCGATCTCGGCTTGAAGGTCGAGGCAGTGCAGGGAATACAGGTTTCCCTGGAATGGACTGAGACATCTGGGGGACTCTGGGAATGGTGGCACGACCCTGGAGTTCCTCTTGCTTTTCCTGTGGAGAGGGCCTCCTCTTGAGATGCGTTGGGAACGCCGGGAATTCTTTCCGACCACCAGGGAAAGGATCAATCCTCTCGAGCTATGAGGCGGAAACAGGGCTCCTCTGGATGTGGGCGGGACTCTACTTCTTCCTCTCGAGTGGGAGACGGGTATGTCGGGGAACTTCTTGAGTTGCAGCAAGGGTTTGAAGGACCCTTTGGAAGTTCCAGAGGTTAGGTGTGATTAGCCTCGAAACGCCTCAGCGGAAATGGGCCTCATCTCGCCTGGAGGGAGAACCTCCTGGATTTTCTCGAGTTGCGGCAGGTGCTCTCGACTTACGACGGGGACCTCAGGGATCCGCTCTGGTGGCCTCAGGAAAGGCCAGTCCCCATGCGAGTTGCTCGTGGGCCTCTCGGATTCCTCTCCCGTCGATGCTGGGGGCCTAAGACCTTGTGTGGACTCAGTGCCGGAACCTGAGGATTCCTCTCCAGTGCAGACATGGATCTCAGGGTACTTCTGGAGTCTCCCAGGGCAGTCAGTCCTCTATTTGAGTGGGGGCATGCACGTGCGCTTTCCTCCAGAGCTGTAGCAGCAGTGTCATGCTTCCCTTCCCGTGGATCAACGGATCTGTGGCTTTCCCTCGAGGCTTTCCCACGAGGCTTTCCCACGAGGCTTTCCCACAGGGCTGTCCCACGTGCCACCGTGGTGTGAGTGGATCCTCAGCTTGAAAGTCGAGGCAGTGCAGGAAAAACAGGATTCCCTGGAAAGGACTGAGACATCTGGGGGACTCTGGGAATGGTGACAGGACCCTGGAGTTCCTCTCGCCTTTTTCCTGTGGAGAGCGCCTCCTCTTGAGATGCGACGGGCGCGCCGGGGAATTCTTTCCCGACCACGCAGGGAAAGGATCCCTCCTCTAGAGCTAGGATTAGGAAACGGGGCTCCTCTGGATGTGGGCGGGACTCTCCTGCTTCCTCTCGAGTAGAGACGGGTATGTCGGGGAACTTCTTGAGTTGCAGCAAGGGTGTGAAGGACCCTTTGTTAGTTCCAGAGGTTAGGTGTAATTAGCCTCGAGACGCCTCAGCGGAAATGGGCCTCATCTATCCTGGAGGGGAGAACCTCCTGAATTTTCTCGAGTTGTGGCCGGTGCTCTCGACTTACCACGGGGACGTCAGGGACCCGAAGGGGGCCTCAGGAAAGGCCAGTCCCCATGCGAGTTGCTCGGGCCTCTCAGGATTCCTCTCCCGTTGATGCCGGGCCCTAAGACCTTGTGTGGAGTCGGTGCCGGAACCTGAGGATTCCTCTCCAGTGCTGACATGGATCTTGAGGTACTTCTGGAGTCTTCCCAGGGGAGTCAGTCCTCGTCTCGAGTGGGGGCATGCACGGGCGCTTTCCTCTCCAACTGTAGCAGCAGTGTCACACTTCCCTTCGCGTGGATCAAGGGATCTGTGGCTTTCCCTCGAGGCTTTCCCACGAGGCTTTCCCACGAGGCTTTCCCACAGGGTTGTCCCACGTGCCACCGTGGTGCGAGTCGATCCTCGGCTTGAAAGTCGAGGCAGTGCAGGGAAAACAGGTTGCCCTGGAATGGAGTGAGACATCTGGGGCACCCTGGCAATGGTGGCACGACCCTGGAGTTCCTCTCGCCTTTCTTGTGGAGAGCGCCTCCTCTTGAGATGCGACGGAACGCGGGAATTCTTTCCCGACCACGCAGGGAAAGGATCCCACCTCTCGAGCTAGGAGGCGGAAACGGGGCTCCTCTGGATGTGGGCGGGACTCTCGTGCTTCCACTCGAGTGTAGACGGGAATGTTGGGGAACTTCTTGAGTTGCAGCAAGGGAGTGAAGGACCCTTTTGAAGTTCGAGAGGTTAGGTGTAATAAGCCGTGAGACGCCTCAGCGGAAATTGGCCTCATCTCGCCTGGAGGGGAGAACCTCCTGGATTTTCTCGAGTTGCAGCAGGTGCTCTCGACTTACGACGGGGAGCTCAGAGACTCGCTCTGGTGGCCTCAGGAAAGGCCAGTCCCCATGGGAGTTGCTCGGGGCCTCTCGGGATTCCTCTCCCGTCGATGCCGGGGCCTAAGACCTTGTGTGGATTCGAGGCCGGGAACTTAGGATTCCTCTCCAGGGCTGACATAGATCTTGGGGTTCTTCTGGAGTCTCCCCAGGGGAGTGAGTCCTCGTCTAGAGTGGGGGCATGCACCTGCGCTTTCCTCCCGAGCAGTAGCAGCAGTGTCACGCTTTCCTTCGCGTGGATCAAGGGATCTGTGGCTTTCCCTCGAGGCTTTCCCACGTGGCTTACCCACAGGGCTGTCCCACGTGCCACCGTGGTGTGAGTCGATCCTCGGCTAGGAAGTCGAGGCAGTGCAGGGAAAACATGATTTCCTGGAATGGACTGAGACATCTTTGGCTCTGGGAATGGTGACACCCCTGGAGTTCCTCTCGCCTTTCCTGTGGAGAGCGCCTCCTCTTGAGATGCGACGGGGAACGCCGGGGAATTCTTTCCGGACCACGCAGGGAAAGGATCCCTCTCTCGAGGTAGGAGGCAGAAACGGGGCTCCTCTGGATGTGGGTGGGACTCTCGTGCTTCCTCTCGAGTGGAGACGGGAATTTCGGGGAACTTCTTGAGTTGCAGCAAGGTTGTAAAGGACCCTATTGAAGTTCCAGAGGTTAGGTGTGGTTAGCCTCGAAACGCCTCAGCGGAAATGGGCCTCATCTCTCCTGGAGGGGAGAACCTCCTGGATTTTCTCGAGGTGCGGCAGGTGCTCTCGACTTATGACGGGACCTCAGGGGCCCGCTCTGGTGGCCTCAGGAAAGGCCAGTCCCCTTGCGAGTTGCTCGGGGCCTCTCAGATTCCCCTCCGGGCGATGCAAGGGCCTAAGACCTTGTGTGGAGTCGGTGCCGCAACCTGAGGATTCCACTCCAGGGATGACATGGATCTTGGGGTACATCTGGGGTCTCCCAGGGGAGTCAGTCCTCGTCTCGAGTGGGGGCATGCACGTGCGCTTCCTCCAGAGCTGTAGCTGCAGTGTCACGCTTCCCTTCGCGTGGATCAAGGGATCTGTGGCTTTCCCTCGAGGCCTTTCCCACGAGGCTTTCCCACGATGCTTTCCCACAGGCTTTCCACAGGCTGTC
>NW_017204124.1:0-18738 GCF_001704415.2 Capra hircus | reverse complement strand
CCATTTCTGCTGCCTGTGTCTCCAGCTAAATCAATTCTAATCTCTGGAACGCCTCATCTCGCCTGGAGGGGAGAACCTCCTGGATTTTCTCGAGTTAGGGCAGGTGCTCTCGACTTACGACGGGGATCTCAGGGACCCGCTCTGGGGGCCTCAGGAAAGGCCAGTCCCATTCGAGTTGCTCGGGGCCTCTCGGATTCCTCTCCCGTCGATGCTGGGCCTAAGACCTTGTGTGGAGTTGGTGCCAGAACCTGAGGTTTCCTCTCCAGTGCTGACATGGATCTTGGGGTACTTCTGGAGTCTCCCCAGTGGAGTCAGTCCTCATCTCGAGTGGGGGCATGCACCTGCGCTTTCCTCCCGAGGTGTAGCAGCAGTGTCATGCTCCCGTCGCGTGGATCAAGGGATCAGTGGCTTTCCCTCGAGGCTTCCTCACGAGGCTTTCCCATAAGGCTTTCCCACGATGCTTTCCCACAGGGCTGTCCCACGTGCCACCGTGGTGTGAGTCGATCCTCGGCTTGAAAGTGGAGGCAGTGCAAGGGAAAACAGTTTTCCCTGGAATAGACTGAGACATCTGGGCGGACTCTGGGAATTGGTGGCAACGGACCCTGGAGTTCCTCTCGCCTTTCCTGTGGAGAGCGCCTCCTCTTGAAATGCTATGGGAACCCAGGAATTCTTTCCCGACCACGCAGGGAAAGGATCCCTCCTCTCGAGCTTGGAGGCGGAAACGGGGCTCCTCTGGATGTGAGCGGGACTCTCGTGCTTCCTCTCAAGTGGAGACGGGTATGTCGGTGAACTTCTTGAGTTGCAGCACGGGTTTGAATAACCGTTTGGAAGTTCCAGAGGTTAGGTGTGATTAGCCTCGAGACGCCTCAGCGGAAAAGGGCCTCATCTCGCCTGGAGGGGAAACCTCCCGGATTTTCTCGAGTTGCAGCAGATTGTCTCGACTTACGACGGGAATATCAGGGACCCGCTCTTGTGGCCTCAAGAAAGGGAAGTCCCCATGCGAGTTGCTCATGGGCCTCTCGGGATTCCTCTCCCGTCGATGCCGGGACCTAAGATCTTGTGTGTAGTCTGTGCCAAAACCTGAGGATTCCTCTCCAGTGCTGACATGTATCTTGGGGTACTTCTGGAGTCTGCCCATGGGAGTCAGTCCTCATCTCGAGTCGGTGCATGCACGTGCGCTTTCCTCCGAGCTGTAGCAGCAGTGTTGAGCTTCCCTTCGCTAGGATCAAGGGATCCGTGGCTTTCCCTCGAGGCTTTCCCACGACGGCTTTCCCACGACACTTTCCCACCAGGCTTTCCCACGAGGCTTTCCCACAGTGACTGTCCCACATGCCACCGTGGTGTCAGTCGATCCTCAGTTTGAAAGTCGAGGCTGTGCCGGGGAAACAGGCTTCCCTGGAATGGACTGAGACATCTGGGGGCTCTAGGAATGGTGACACGACCCTCTCGCCTTTCCTGTGGAGAGCGCCCCCTCTTGAGATGTGACGGGAACGCCGGGAATTCTTTTCCGAACACGCAGGGAAAGGATCCCTCCTGTCGGGCTAGGATGCGGAAACAGGGCTCCTCTGGATGTGGGCGGGACTCTCGTGCTTCCTCTCGAGTGGAGACGGGTATGTCGGGGAACTTCTTGAGTTGCAGCAAGGGTGTGAAGGGCCCTTTGGAAGGTCCAGAGGTTAGGTGTGATTAGCCTCGAGTCGCCTCTGCGGAAATGGGCCTCATCTCGTCTGGAGGGGAGAACCTCCTGGATTTTCTCGAGTTGCTGCAGGTGCTCTCGACTTATGACGTGGACCTCAGGGACCCGCTCTGGTGGCCTCACGAAAGGCCAGTCCCCATGCGAGTTGCTCGGGGCCTCTCGGGATTTCTCTTCCATCGATGCCGGGGCCTAATACCTTGTGTGGAGTCGGTGCCGGAACCTGAGGATTCCTCTCCATTGCTGACATGGATCTTAGGGTACTTCTGGAGTCTCCCCAGGGGAGTCAGTCCTCGTCTCGAGTGGGGCATGCACGTGTGCTTTCCTCCCGAGCTGCAGCAGCAGTGTCACGCTTCCCTTCGCGTGGATCAAGGGATCTGTGGCTTTCCCTCGAGGCTTTCCCATGAGGCTTTCCCACGAGGCTTTCCCACAGGGCTGTCCCACGTTCCACCGTGGTGTGAGTCGATCCTCGGCTTGAAAGTCGAGGCAGTGCAGGAAAACAGGGTATCCCTGGAATGGACTGAGATATCTGAGGGGACTCTGGAATGGTGGCACGACCCTGGAGTTCCTCTCGCCCTTCCTGTGGAGAGCGCCTCCACTTGAGATGCGACGGGAACGCCGGGAATTCTTTCCCGACCATGCAGGGAAACGGATCCCTCCTCTCGAGTTAGGAGGCGGAAATGGGGCTCCTCTGGATGTGGGCGGGACTCTCGTGCTTCCTCTCGAGTGGAGACGGGTATGTCGGGGAACTTCTTGAGTTGCAGCAAGGGTGTGAAGGACCCTTTGGAAGTTCCAGAGGTTAGGTGTGATTAGCCTCGAGACGCCTCAGCGGAAATGGGCCTCATCTCGCCTGGTGGGGAGAAACTCCTGGATTTTCTCGAGTTGCGGCAGGTGCTCTCGACTTACGACGAGGACCTCAGGGACCCGCTCTGGTGGCCTCAGGAAAGGCCATTCCCCTTACGAGTTGCTCGGGGGCCTCTCGGGATTCCTCTCCCGTCGATGCCGGGGCCTAAGACTGCCGGAGCCAGTGTGAGGAAGCCCGCCCGTGACAAGGTTATGAGGAAGGAAGCTGACATACGCAAGGCGTGCTCAGACTTCAGGGACCCCTCTGGAAATTTTTAAGCATGTACCCCAACAAAAATCTGCCGGTTTTTGTGCTCTGCTTTTTCACTCTTCTGACCTTTTCTGGAAAAAGTCAATTCAGGGCATTAGTCTTCTGCATTTGAAAGAGTGTTTCAATCCAAAAACCCTCTGATGGCTTTCTAGCCTGCCTGTAGGACTCGTACAGCTGCGCTTGTGATTGTTTGAGGCCTCCTGACCGCAGGAGGCACAGGAAGCTTAAAACATCCTAGGAATGCAGGAGCTTCAGAGGAGTCAAAATCTTTAGAATAGGACTGATTAAAAGTTTCATTTTTTGGGTCAATGCTTGCTGCCAAATTTTCATATCCTTTATTTTAGATATAGTTGGTATATAGAAAAACAAGTAGTAGACCTGGTATTAGCAACATTAGAACTTTGAGTTAAGTACCTTCTTTGTTATAACCCACTGCACCTTTGTTCTATAGAGATGTAACTTTAATGCTTTAAGGAGATGCAGATTAAAGAAAAACACTTCAGGGGAAACAAAATTAACATTCATTAAGGAAGAGAGCCAAAAAGTGTTAACAAGCCTCTTGGCCAGAAGATAATGTAAATCACCTGAGACCTTTTGTATACAAAATGATATACAGAAAGAATCTGGATTGCGAACACTACATAATTTTTGTGTTATCCATTGATCTCCATGTTTTATCAAAAGTATAAAAGACCTTCTGAACAATAAAGGAGGAGGCCAGGGGCCGGGGGCCAATTTCTCGGACCAGATTCTCGAACTAGTCTCTCAGCCTGGTTTCTTGGGGACTCTGGCTCCCCCCGTGTCTTTCTCTCTCTTTCTTCTTCTCTACCTTTCCTTCTCTCTGCTCTTTACTTTAACTTCAGGCTGAATCTCCACCTGGAGTGCAGAGGCTCGCCAGGTCTACTTACTTGCCCTGGCTGTTAAGACCCGCACGAAAGGGCGCTTAAGGCGAGGCACCCTTAGATATTCAAGCGGCCGCCAGTGGCCCAACGTAGGTGGTGCAAATTCCTTGTCTGGAATTTTATTGGCCGTCCGCGTAAACCAAGCTATTCAGCCCTCTTACTCCACTTAATCTTCTTACTATACTATAGTTTCCTAATCTAATCTTACATTAATAAATAAACAAGTCTTTCCACCCCAATGCCGTCCACCCTTCGAATTCCCTGGATCCACCGGGGCTTGGACCCCGGCATAAGACCTTGAGCGGAGTCGGTGCCGGAACCTGAGGATTCCTCTCCAGTGCTGACATGGATCTTGGGGTACTTCCTGAGTCTCCCCAGGGGAGTCAGTCCTCGTCTCGAGTGGGGGCATGCACGTGCGCTTTCCTCCCGAGCTGTAGCAGCAGTGTCACGCTTCCCCTTGCGTGGACCAAGGGATCTGTGGCTTTCCCTCGAGTCTTTCCCACGAGGCTTTCCCACAGCGCTGTCCCACGTGTCCCGGTGGTGTGAGTCGATCCTCGGCGTGAAAGCCGAGGCAGTGCAGGGAAAACAGGTTCCTGTGGAACGGACTGAGATATCTGGGGGAGTCTTGGAATGGTGGCACGACCCTGCAGTTCCTCTCCCCTTTCCTTTGGAGAGCGCCTCCTCTTGAGATGCGATGGGAATGCTGGGAATTCTTTCCGGACCAAGCAGGGAAAGGATCCGTCCTCTCGAGCTACGAGCCGGAAACGGAGCTCCTCTGGATGTGGCCGGGACCCTCGTGCTTCCTCTTGAGTGGAGACGGTATGTCGGGGAACTTCTTGAGTTGCAGCATGGCTGTGAAAGACTCTTTGGAAGTTCCAGAGGTCACGTGTGATTAGCCTCGAGACACCTCAGTGGAAACGGGCCTCATCTCGCCTGGAGGGGAGAACCTCCTGGATTTTACCGAGTTGCGGCAGGTGCTCTCGACTTACGACGGGGACCTCATGGACCCGCTCTGGTGACCTCAGTAAAGGCCAGTCCCCATGCGAGTTGCTAGAGGGCCTGTCGCTGTTCCTCTCCCGTCGATGCCAGGGCCTAAGACCTTGTGTGGAGTCGGGGCCGGAACCTGAAGATTCCTCTCCAGGGCTGACATGCATCTTGAGGTGCTTCTGGAGTCTCCCCAGGGGAGTCAGTCCTCGTCTCGAGTGGGGGCATGCACGTGCGCTTTCCTCCCGTGCTGTAGCAGCAGTGTCACGCTTCCCATCGCGTGGATCAAGGGATCTGTGGCTTTCCCTCGAGGCTTTCAGACGAGGCTTTCCCACAGGGCTCTCCCACGTACCACCGCGATCCTCGCCTCTGCCACCGCGATCCTCGCCGTGCAAGTCGAAGCAGTGCAGGGAAAACAGGATCCTCTGGAATGGACTGAGACATCTGGGGGACTCTTGGAATGGTGGCACGACCCATGAGTTCCTCTCGCCTTTCCTGTGCAGCGCGCCTCCTCTTGAGATGCGTCGGAAACGTCGGAAATTCTTTCCCGAGGAAGCAGAGAAGGATCCCTCATCTCGAGCTTGGAGGAGGAAACGGAGCTCCTCTGGAGGTGGCCGGACCCTCTGCTTCCTCTGGAGTGGAGACGGGTATGTCGGGGAACTTCTTGAGTTGTAGCAAGGGTGTGTAGGACCCTTTGGAAGTTCCAGAGTTTAGGCGTGATTACTCTTGAGACGCCGCAGAGAAAATGGGCCTCATCTCGACTGAAGCAGAGAACCTCCTGGATTTTCTCGAGTTGCGGCAGGTGCTCTCAACATACGACCGTGACCTCAGGGACAGTGTAGCAGGTGTGTCACGCTTCCCGTCGCGGGGATCAAGGGATCTGTGGCTTTCCCTCGAGGCTTTCCCACGAGGCTTTCCCACAGGGCTGTCCCACGTGCCACCATGGTGTGAGTCGATACTAGGCGTGAAAGTCGAGGCAGTGCAGGGAAAACAGGTTCCTCTGAAATGGACTGACACATCTGGGGGACTCTTGGAATGGTGGCACGACCCTGGAGTTCCTCTCGCCTTTCCTATTGACAGCCCTTACTCTTGAGATGCCACGGGAACGCCGAAAAATCTTTCCTAACTAAGCAGGATAGCATCCCTCATCTCAAGCTGCCAGGCGGAAACGAGGTTCCTCTGGATGTGGGCGGGACCCTCGTGCTTCCTCTCTAGTGGAGACGGGTATGTCGGGGAACTTCTTGAGTTGCAGCAAGGACCCTTTTGAATTTCCAGAGTTTAGGTGTGATGAGCCTCCAGACGCCTCAGAGGAAATGGGCCTCATCTCGCCTGGAGGGGAGAACCTCCTGGATTTTCTAGAGTTGGGCAGGGTCTCTCGAGTTAAGACGGGGACCTCAGGGACCCGCTCTGGTGGCCTCAGGAAAGGCCAGTGCCCATGGGAGTTGCAAGGGGGCCTTTCGGGATTCCTCTCCCGTCGATGTTGGGGCCTAAGACCTTGTGTGGAGTCGGGGCCGGAACCTGAGGATTCCTCCCCAGTGCCGACATGGGTCTTGGCGTATTTCTGGAGTCTCCCCTGGGGAGTCAGTGCTCATCTCGTGTGGGTGCATGCACGTGAGCTTTCCTCACGAACTGTAGCAGTAGTGTCACACTTCCCGTCGCGTGGATCAAGGGATCTGTGGCTTTCCCTCGAGGCTTTCCCACGAGGATTTTCCTCAGGGCTGTCCCACGTGCCACCGTGGTGTGAGTCGATCCTCGGCTTGAAAGTCGAGGCAGTGCCAGGAAAACAGGTTTCCCTGGAATTGACAGAGACATCTGGGGGACTCTGGGAATGGCGGAACGACCCTGGAGTTTCTCTCGCCTTTCCAGTGGAGAGGGCCTCCTCTTGAGATGCGACTGGAACGCCGGGAATGCTTTCCAGACCACGCAGGGAAAGGATCCCTCCTCTCGAGCTATGAGGTGGAAACGGTGCTCCTCTGAAAGTGGGCGGGAAGATGTTGATACTCTCGAGTGGAGACGGGTATGTCGGAGAACTTCTTGAGTTGCAGCAAGGGTGTGAAGGACCCTTTGGAAGTTCCAGAGGTTAGGTGTGATTAGCCTCGAGACGCCTCAGCGCAAATGGGCCTCATCTCGCCTTTAAGGACGCCAAGATCCATGTCAGCACTGGAGAGGAATCCTCAGTTTCCTGCAACGACTCCACACAAGGTCTTAGGCCCCGGCATCGACGGGAGAGGAATCCCGAGAGGCCCCCGAGCAACTCGCATGGGGACTGGCCTTTCCTGAGGCCATCAGAGAGGGTCCCTGAAATAGCCGTCGTACATCGAGAGCACCTGCCGCAACTCGAGAAAATCCAGAAGGTTTTCCGCTAAAGGCGAGATGAGGCCCATTTCCTCTAAGGCGTCTCGAGGTAATCACACCTAACCTCAGGAACTTCCAAAGGGTCCTTCACACCCTTGCTGCAACTCAAAACGTTCCCCGACATTCCTGTCTCCACTCGAGAGAAAGCACAAGAGTCCCACCCACATCCAGAGGAACCCCGTTTCCGCCTCATAGCATGAGAGGAGGGATCCTTTCCCTGCGTGTTCGGGAAAGAATTCCCGGCCATCCAGTCGCATCTCAAGAGGAGGCGCTCTCCACAGGAAAGACGAGAGGAACTCCAGGGTCGTGTCACCATTCCCAGAGTCACCCAGATGTCTCAGTCCATTCCAGAGAAACCTGTTTGCCCTGCACTGCCTCGACTTTCAAGCCGAGGATCGACTCACACCACGGTGGCACGTGAGACAGCCCTATGGGAAAGCCTCGTGGGAAAGCCTCCTGGGAAAGCGTCGAGGGAAAGCCCTTGATCCCTTGATCCACGCCAAGGGAAGCGTGACACTGCTGCTAAAGCTCGGGAGGAAAGCGCACGCGCATGCCCCCACTAGAGACGAGGACTGACTCCCCTGGGGAGACTCCAGAAGTACCCCAAGATCCATGTCAGCACTGGAGAGGAATGCTCAGGTTCCGACACTGACTCCACACAAGATCTTAGGCCCCGCCATCTACGGGAGTGGAATCCCGAGAGGCCCCCAAGCAACTCGCATGGGGACTGGCCTTTCCTGAGGCCACCAGAGCGGGTCCCTGAGGTCCCCGTCGTAAGTCGAGAGCACCTGCCGCAACTCGAGAAAATCCATGAGGTTATCCCCTCCAGGTGAGATGAGGCCCATTTCCGCTCAGGCGTCTCGAGGCTAATCACTCCTAACCTCTGGAACTTCCAAAGGGTTCTTCACATCCTTGCTGCAAATCATGAAGTTCCCCGACATACCCGTCTCCACCCGAGAGGAAGCACGTGAGGACCGCCCACATCCAGAGGAGCCCCGTTTCCGCCTCCTAGCTCGAGAGGAGGGATCCTTTCCCTGCGTCGTGGGGAAAGAATTCCCGGCGTTCCCGTCGCATCTCAAGAGGAGGCACTCTCTACAGGAAAGGCGAGAGGAACTCCACGGTCGTGCCACAATCCCAGAGTCCCCAGATGTCTCAGTCCATTCCAGGGAAACCTTTTTTCCCTGCACTGCCTCGACGTTCAAGCCGAGGATCGACTCACACCAGGGTGGCACGTGGGACATCCCTGTGGGAAAGCCTCGTGGGAAAGCCTCGTGTGAAAGCCTCGAGGGAAAGACACTGATCCCTTGATCCACGCGAAGGGAAGCGTGACACTGCTGCTACAGCTCGGGCGGAAAGTGTACGTGCATGCCCCCACTCGACACAAGGTCTGACTCCACTGAGGAGACTACAGAAATACCCCAAGATCCATGTCAGCACTGGAGAGGAATCCTGAGGTTCCGGCACCCACTCCACACAAGATCTTAGGCCCCGGCATCGACGGGAGCGGAATCCCGAGAGGCCCCCGAGCAACTGGCATGGGGACTGGCCTTTCCTGAGGCCACAAGAGTGGGTCCCTGAGGTCCCCGTCGTAAGTCGAGAGCACCTTCCGCAACTCAAGAAAATCCAGGAGATTCCCCCTCCAGGCGATATGAGGCCCATTTGTGCTGAGGCGTCTCGAGTCTAATCACACCTAACCTCTGGAACTTCCAAAGGGTCCTTCACACCCTTGCTGCAACTCAAGAAGTTCCCTGACATACCCGTCTCCACTCGAGAGGAAGCACGAGAGTCCCGCCCACATCCAGAGGAGCCCCGTTTCCGCCTCCTAGCTCGAGAGGAGGGATCCTTTCCCTGCGTGATCGGGAAAGAATTCCTGGCCTTACCGTCGCAATTCAAGAGGAGGCGCTCTCCACAGGAAAGGCGAGAGGAACTCCAGGGTCGTGCCTCCATTCCCAGAGTCCCCCAGATGTCTCAGTCCATTCCAGGGAAACCTGTTTTCCCTGCACTGCCTCGACTTTCAAGCCGAGGATCGACTCACACCACGGTGGCACGTTGGACTGCCCTGTGGGAAAGCCTCCTGGGAAAGCCTCGTGGGAAAGCCTCGGGGGAAAGCCTCGGGGAAAGCCTCGTGGGAAAGCCTCGAGCGAAAGCCACAGATCCCCTGATCCACTCGAAGGGAAGAGCGACACTGCTGCTACAGCTCGGGAGGAAAGCGTAGTTGCATGCCCCCACTTGAGACGAGGACTGACTCCCCTGGGGAGACTCCAGAAGAACCCCAAGATCCATGTCGGCACTGGAGAGGAATCCTCAGGTTCCAGCACCGACTCCACAAAAGGTCTTAGGCACCGGCATCGACGGGAGAGGAATCCCGAGATGTCCCCGAGCAACTCGCATGGGGACTGGCCTTTCCTGAGGCCACCGGAGCGGGTCCCTGAGGTCCCCGTCGTAAGTAGAGAGCACCTGCCACATCTTGAGAAAATCCAGGAGGTTCTCCCCTCCAGGCGAGATGAGGCCCATTTCCGCTGAGGCGTTTCAAGGCTAATCACACCTAACCTCTGGAACTTCCAAAGGGTCCTTCACACCCTTGCTGCAACTCAAGAAGTTCCCCGACATACCTGTCTCCACTGGAAGGAAGCACGAGAGTCCCGCCAACATCCAGAGGAGCCCCGTTTGAGCCGCCTAGCTCGAGAGGAGGGATCCTTTCCCTGCGTGGTCGGGAAAGAATTCCCGGCGTTCCCGTCGCATATCAAGAGGAGGCACTCTCCACAGGAAAGGCGAGAGGAAATCCAGGGTCGTGCCACCATTCCCAGAGTCCCCCAGATGTCTCAGTCCATTCCAGGGAAACCTGTTTTCCCTGCACTGCCTCGACTTTCAAGCCGGGATCGACTCACACCATCGGTGGCACGTGGGACAGCCCTGTGAGAAAGCCTCGTGGGAAAGCCTCGTGGGATAGCCTCGAGGGAAAGAAACCAAATCCCTTGATCCGACCTGAAGGGAAGCGTGACACTGCTGCTACAGCTCGGAAGGAAAGCGCATGTGCATGCCCACACTCAAGACGAGGACTGACTCCCGTGGGGAGACTCCAGAAGTACCCCAAGATCCATGTCAGCAATGGTGAGGAATCCTCAGCTTCTGGGACTATCTCCACACAAGGTCTTAGGCCCCAGCATCAACGGGAGAGGAATCCCGAGAGGCCCCCGAGCAACTCGCATGGGGACTGGCCTTTCCTGAGGCCACCAGAGCGCGTCACTGAGGTCCCCGTCGTAAGTCGAGAGCACCTACTGCAACTCGAGAAAATTCAGGAGGTTCTCCCCTCCAGGCGAGATGAGGCCCATTTCCGCTGAGACTTCTCGAGGCTAATCACACCTAACCTCTGGAACTTCCAAAGGTCCTTCACACCCTTGCTGCAACTCAAGAAGTTCCCCGACATACCCGTCTCCCTCGACAGGAAGCAATAGAGTTTTGCCCACATCCAGAGGAGCCCCGTTTCCGCCTCCTAGCTCGAGAGGAGGGATCCTTTCCCTGCGTGGTCGGGAAAAAATTCCCCGGCGTTCCCGTCGCATCTCAAGAGGAGGCGCTCTCCACAGGAAAGGCGAGAGGAACTGCAGGCTCGTGCCACCATTCCAAGACTCCCCCAGATGTGTCAGTCCGTTCCACAGGAAACCTGTTTTCCCTGCACTGCCTCGGCTTTCACGCCGGAGGATCGACTCACACCACCGTGACAGGTGGGACAGCCCTGTGGGAAAGCCTCGTGGGAAAGACTCGAGGCAAAGCCACAGATCCCTTGGTCCACGCAAGGGGAAGCGTGACACTGCTGCTACAGCATGGGAGGAAAGGGCACGCTCATGCCCCCACTCGAGACAAGGCCTGACTCCCTTGTGGAGACTCCAGAAGTACCCCCAAAATCCATGTCAGCACTGGAGAGGAATCCTCAGCTTCCGGCCCCCGACTCCACACAAGGAGAGCACCTGCTGAAACTCGGAAATATCCAGGAGCCTCTCCATTCCAGGCGACATGAGGCCCATTTCTGCTGAGGCATCTCGAGACTAACCACACCTAACCTCTGGAACTTCCAAAGGGTCCTTCACACCCTTGCTGCAACTCAAGAAGTTCCCCGACATACCCTTTCCTCTTCACGTTCTGCCATAATGGTGGTGTCATCTGCATATCTAAGTTTGTTGATATTTCTACCGGCAATCTTGATTCCAGTTCATGTATCTTCCATCCCAGCATGTTTCATGATGTACTCTGCATAGAAGTTAAATAAACAGGGGTGACGATATACAGCCTTGACATACTCCTTTTCCTTTTTGGAACCAGTCTGTTGTTCCATGTCCTGCTCTAACTGTTGCTTCCTGACCTTCATCCAGATTTCTCAAGAGGCAGGTTAGGTGGTCTGGTATTCCCATCTCTTTCAGAATTGTGGCTAAAACAACAGTATAAGGACCTTTCCGATGTCAGGCCAAGGAATTGTGTTTCCAGTCATTGAGCCACACCTGATCACTGAGCACAAATTCATGAATCTGTTCCTCAAGGGGGAATGAGATTCTTTTTTATACAAACTTAGTTACCTGATTTATTACCTTACCTAATTGTTTCATCTGCTGTGAAATCCCACCCCCTTACTTGTGGCAAATCTGCTAACACCTGCCTCACTGTGGGAGGGGGTCTCCCCATAGAAAATTTCATAAGGACAACAACTGTGGGAACGTGCGGTTACCCGTAATATGAGTAAGTCTGCCGGAAGCAAGCCCATCCACGTACAGTCAGTCTCTATGATCCATTTTGAATGTGTTTCTTCAAGAGTTTGGTTGTTTCTTTCCACCATTCCAGAACACTGGGGCCTATATGCTGTATGTAATTTCCACTGATATTTAGAGCTTCACATACCTGTTTAATTAACGCGGCTACAAAGACAGGGCCATTGTCGGATTCTATACTGGTTGGAAACCCACGTCTGGGAATTATTTCTCAAATCAGCGAGCTACTTCATTTTCTTTTTCAGATCAGGTAGGGAAGGCCTCTGCCCAACCGGAGAAGGTACCTACTATTCTAGTAAGTCATGATAACAGGTGACTGCCTTTGCTTCCCCGAAGGACACTCGCTTTCCCTGCATCCTGAGAACTCCACGTCTCAGCCAGTTGGAAAAGCGCTTCTTGGAGGTCATTATTCAGGGGCAATTTCCCCTGGAGCCCGGGGCCATAGGGAGCGGCTCCACACTCCCAGGGAAAGGCAGAGCCACAGCCACACATCTGTCCCATCCCCTTTGCTCTGTAGGAGAGCTCTAGTGAGCCTAGGTCTGTCAGGAAAATTCTTGGCTCCTATGGGGACACATTCTATGTGTGAAACTGCATCCAGGACCTAGGGGCCACAGGGCGCCTGCTTCTCTCGGGGGCGGAGGGGTGGGGGGCCTGAAGCAGTGCGGCCCAGCAACAGCTTCCACATCCATCCAATTGCTCTTTTCTTACCTCTGATAGAACTAGCTTTGTTCCAGCCTTTGGCAATTTGGAGGCAAGCGGGCCCCACTTCCTCCCCAAGGAGGCATGGGACCTACTTTGAGTGGAAAGGCCCCTCACGGAGCTGAACCCAGGAAGGCACCCAGTCATGTCTGACACATTCCTGCATCCTGCTTCTTCATGAGCAATACCGCTATAATCTAGGAATGTCTTTCCAAGGCTCAGAAAGGACAGGGGAGATGCATGGTGCTGCCTCTGGAATTTCGGTCCTCTGAGCAGACCTGGAGGTCTCCCCTTGAAGGAGCTAACCAGTTTCTTCCAAATACAGGCTTGCAAACAGACACTGGGTGGCTGCCTCTTCTTCCCTGAAGGACGATCACTTTCCCCGCATCCTGTGAACTCTGCATCCCAGCCTGCTGGAAAAGCGCTTCTTGGAGGTCATTTTTCAGGGACAATTTCCCTGGAGCCCGGGGCCATAGGGAGGGCCCCATGCTCGCTGGGAAAGGCAGAGTCACATCCACAGTCTGTTCTACCCCTTTTGCCCTGTAGGAGAGCTCTAGTGAGCCTAGGTCTGTCAGGAAAATTCTTGGCTCCTATGGGGACACACCCTGTGTGTTAACCTGCATATCGGACCTAGGGGCCACAGGGCGCCTGTTCCTCTCAGGGGGGACCCTGAAGTGGTGCGGCCCAGCAACAGCCTGAACATCCATCCGATTGCTCTTTTCTTCCTTCTGATAGAGCTAGCTTTGCTTCTCGCTTTGGCATTTCGGAAGCCAGGGGGAGCCCCACCGCTGTTGTCCTGGGGTCTATTGGAGGTACCGGGTCTATTGGACACCAGCATGGCACCCGACCCCCTCAGACACACTCCCGCAGCCTCCTTCCCCCATGGGCAGGACTGTTCTGACCTAGGAATGTGTTCCCAAGGCTCAGAAAATGCAGGGAGACACACGGCCCTGACTCTGGAACTGAGGCCGTTGGAGCAGGCCTGGAGGTCTGACGTCTGAGACGCCAAACACTTGCTGCAAGATACAGGTGTGAAAACACACTCTCTGGGGCTGGCCTTTCCTTCCTCCAAGGAAGAGAGCTTTTCCAGTCTCCTCCCGTGCTGAGTCATACAAGGCTGCAAAGGTCTGGCTTAGAGGGCATTTCTCAGCGGCAATGGCCCCTGAGGCCCTGCACCCAGGGAGGGATCCTACCCTCCCAGGGGAAGTCAAAGCAACCTCCAAACAGCTGTTCTCTCATGTTTCCTCTGCAGGAGGGAGCTAGTGAGCCCAGGTCTGTCTGGAACGTTCTTGGATCCTGCGGGGAAATCATCCTGGGAGCCCACCTGGATACCAGTTGTAGGGGCTAAAATTCGCATTTTCCTTCCTTGGAGCCCTAACGCAGTACAGCCTAGCAACTGCTTGAAAATCCATCCTGTTGCTGTTTTCTTCCCTCTGACAGAGCGAGCTTTGCTCCCCATTTTGGGATTTCAGAAGCAAGGTGGTGGCCTGCAACTCCTTGCCTGGGGTCCATTGGAGGTGCAAGGTGCCCTCGACCAGGTGACCCCAGCATGACACCTGGCCCCCTCAGACACACTCCCGCAGCCTGCTTCCCCATGGGCAGGACTTGCTCTCACCTAGGAATGTGTTTGCAAGGCCAGGAAACTGCAGGGAGACACAAGGCCCTGATTCTGGAATTGAGTCTGTTGGAACAGGCCTGCAGTCTTCTGTCTAACAAGCCAAACACTTGCTGCAAGATACAGGCCTGAAAACACACTCTTGGGCTGCCTTTCCTTCCTCCAAGGAAGAGAGTTTTCTCAGCCTCCTGTGGGCTGAGAGTCACACAGGGCTGAAAAAGCACTTGCTGGGAGATTCTTTTTCATTGGCCATGGCCCCTGAGGCCCTGTGCTCAGGGAGGGCTCCCTCCCTCCCAGGGAAAGTCAAAGGAAGCTCCAAACGGCTGTTCAATCATGTTTCTGAGAGAGTCATTGCCAAGGCAGGTTTCTAAGAAGTTCAAGGGTCCCCAAGGAGAGAGGGGTCTAGAATTCTCAAGGAGGAAGAAGGACAAACTGTTTTTCCCTCTACATTCCTTAGGATTATATAACAATCATGCATCCTTCTTGAGGACGGTCTCTGGAAAAAACCTTCTGGCTAATCCTGTTATCTTAAAATGTCAATTATGGGAGTAGGTCTAGTGAGTCTTTACAACCTCCAGACATTCTTTTGTTCGTTGTCATAACTTATTGGAGAGTATATAACTCCATTACTAACACTAGCAAGGGGGTACGCTTTCTGCCCCTTGTGATGTCTCTGTCAGAAGCTTTCTCTATCTCCTTTATCCTTTAATAAAACTCTATTGCACAAAAGCTCTGAGCAATCAAGCCTCGTCTTGGGCCCTGGATTGAATTCTTCTCCTCCATAAGCCAAGAATCCCAGCAATCTTTTCGTGGTTCAGCAACAATATTTCATTTCCTCTGCAGGAGAGAGCTAGTGAGCTTAGGTCTGTCTGGAACATTCTTGGATCCTGTGGGGAAAATATCCTGTGCACACATCTGGATACTGAGCCTAGAGGCCAAAATTTGCATTTCTTTCCCGGGGAGCCCTAACGTGGTGTGACTTAGCAACTGCTTGAAAATCCATCCCATTGCTGTTTTCCTCCTTCTGACAGAGCTAGCTTTGTTCCCTGCTTTGGGATATCTCAACCGAAGGGCCGGTCCATAGCTACTCGCCTGGGGCCCATTGGATGTGCAAGGTGCCCTCGACTAGGTGACCCTAGCATGGCACTCAGCCCGCTCAGACACACTCCCGAGGCTTCTTTCTCATGGGAAGCACTGCTCCAACCTAGGAATGTGTCTGCAATGCTTGGAAAGTGCAGTGAGACACACAGCCCTGACTCTGCAATTGAGGCCCTCAGAGCAAGCCTGCAGCTCTGATGTCTGAGAAGCAAAACACTTGCTGCAAAGAGAGGCCTGAAAACACACTCTCTGTGGATGACTTTCCTTCCTCTAAGGAAGATAGTTTTCCCAGTCTCCTGCCTTCCTGAATGTCACACAGCTGGAATGCGCTTGCTTGGAGGTCGTGATTCAGTGGCAATGACCCCTGAGGCCCTTTGCCCAGGGAGGGCTCCCACACTCACAGGCAAATCAAAGCAACTTCCAAGTGAGTCAGCTCTTCACATCAAGTGGCCAAAGTATTGGAGTTTCAGGTTCAGTATTAGTCCTTCCAATGTATATTCAGACCTGATTTCCTTTAGGATGGAGTGGTTGGTCTCCTTGTAGTCTAAGCGACCTACAAGCATCTTCTTCAACACCACAGTTCAAAAGCATCCTAATTTTCAGCTGTCACTTTCTTTATAGTAATCTTTCATATCCATCCATGACATATGGAAAAACCGATAGCCTTGACTGGATGGATCTTTGTTGGCAAAGCAACGTCTCGGCTTTTTAATATGCTGTCTAGTTTGGTCATCACTTTTCTTCCAAGTCATAAATATGTTTTAAGTTCATGGAGGCAGCCATCACCTGCCAGTGATTTCCAAGCCCCCCAAAAATAGTCTGCTGGCTGTTTCCAATGTTTTCCCATCTATTTGCCATGAAGTGATGAGACTGGATGCAATGATTTTAGTTTTCTGAATGCTGAGCTTTAAGCTAACTTTTTCACTCTCCTCTTTCACTTTCATCAGGAGACTCTTTAGTTCTTCTTCACTTTCTGCCATAAGGGTGGTGTCATCTGCATATCTGAGACTTATTGATATTTCTCCCAGCAATCTGGATTCCAGCGTGTGCTTCCTCCAGCCCAGTGTTTCTCATGATGTACTCTGCATATAAGTTAAATAAGCAGGGTGACAATACACTGCCTTGACATATTCCTTTTCCTATTTAGAACCAGTCTGTTGTTCCATGTCCAGTTCGAACTGTTTCTTCCTGACCTGCATACAGGTTTCTCAAGAGACAAGGTCAGGTGGTCTGGTATTCCCATCTCTTTCAGAATTTTTCCCAGTTTATTGTGATCCACACAGTCAAAGGCTTTGGCATAGTCAATAAAGCAGAAATAGATGTCTTTTTTTCTGGAACTCTCTTGCTTTTTCAATGATCCAGTGGATGTTGGCAGTTTGATCTCTGGTTTCTCTGCATGTTTTAAATCCTCTTGAACATTTGGAAGTTCACAGTTCATGTGAACTTGGAGAATTTTGAGCATTACTTTACTAGTGTGTGAGATGAGTGCAATTGTGCAGCAGCTTGAATATTTTTGTCATTGCCTTTCTTTGGGATTGGAATGAAAAACTGACCTAATGACTAGATGTTTTCAATTGCATATGCTGAAAGAACTGGCTGTGCAGTTTTGAAGAAAAAAAAATCATTTTAACCCATTTTCTCTGAAGTGCAAGGCATATCATGGCCATCCCTGAATCATAAAGTCACCTTTTCTTTATGTAGTCATAGTTTCATGCCTAAATTATAGGCCAACTCATGCTCAAATTGGACTCTGATGTCAGGGGCAGATCAACTAATAAAAAGCTTGGATTGTCCCTCTGGAGGAAGTGAGATCTTTGGTCCCACGAGAAGAATCTGAAGGGTTAAGGGAACTTGCAAGAGTGGGGAAAGCTTAGTCCATCCTACATGTACCAAAATCTTAAATAAGGCTTATTTACTTTACCGAAGTAAAAAAACAGATGAATGAAAACAATTATAAATCAATGAAAGGTAAAGAAACTCATAGTCTGTTATCAAAAATTGCATTCTAAGAAAACTTTGTTCTCTTAACCTAGAGAGGAGACTAAATTCCATCTGGTACAGCTTACCAGAAGACAAACAAACAAACAAACAAATTATCGGTAAGCTTAAAAAAAGTATATTCCATATATCTTGAAGTAGCAGTATTTCTGCAAAGGCATCAGTGTGAAATCATAGAAGACATGGTTAAAACCTGATTAAATAGAAATTGACAATGTAATCTGGTCACTGCTGCGACTTGAAATGCTTTAATATGATAACTGGAATTATAACTGACAGCATTTGACCAGGACATATCAGATTTTCACGGATGTCAGATTAATTTCTAGGATATCTATATTAGGAACTGAAGGAATCTTTGAACCTAGGAAAGAAAACAACAGTCTCAAAGGCCCTTGCTGAATATCTATCAGCAAGGAATGTCTTTGCAAGGATCGCAAAATGAAGGGAAATTACACCGACCTGCCTCTGCAACTTCGGTCCTCTGAGCAGATCTGGAGGTCTCCCTTTGTATAAGCTAACCTGTTCCTTCTAAATAGAGGTTTGCAACACAAAACAAGTGGCTGCCTATTCTTCCTCGAAGGAGGATCTCTTTCCCCACATCCTGCGAACTCCCTTTCCCAGCCTCTCAGGAAAAGCGCGTCTTGCAGTTCCTTTCAGAAAATCCTATGGACGGAGAAGCCTGGTAGTCTGCAGTCCGTGGGGTCGCTGAGGGTCGGACACGACTGAGCGACCTGCACTTTCATTTTCACTTTCCATGCATTGGAGAAGGCAATGGCAACCCACTTACTGTTCTTGCCTGGAGAATCCCAGGGACGGGGGAGCCTAGTGGGCTACCGTCTATGGCGTCGCACAGAGTCGAACACGACTGAAGCAACTTAGCAGCAGCAGCAGCAGCAGTTCTTTCTTAGGGACAGTTATCCCTGAGATTGGGACCTGGAAAGGCAGGGCCACCTCCACACACACGTTTTTCCTTTTTGTCCCCTTTCCTGCTGGAGGAGAGCTCTATGAGGCCTAGGTCTGGATCAGGAAATTCTTAGGCTTTGATGGGATGCACACCCGTGTGTCGAACTGGCATACCCGACCATAGGGGCACAGGGCCACCTGTTTTTGCTCGAGTGGGTCCTGGAGGGGCGTGGCAGCATAGCAAGAGAGCCTTAAAAATCCATCCAATTTGTTTTTTTTTTAACCTTGGAGAGAAAGAAGTTTGCTCCACCTTCCACCACTTTGCAGTGGTGGAGGGAAGAGGGCACCACCCTCTCCCAAAGGGGACATAGGGCCTACAGGAGAGAAAGGCCCCTTGAGGAAGCCTGAGCCGCAGGTAGGGAGCCAGTGATGTCAAGCAGACTCCCGCTGCTTGCTTCTTCATGAGCAACTCCCTATTCTCAGGAATGGTCTTCCAAGGTCTCAGAAAGGACATGGGAGATTACATGGTCTGTCTCTGCGATCTTGTCCTCTGAGCAGACTGGAGGTCCTTGAGTTGTATAAGCAACACTGTCCTTCCAAATGAGGCCTTGCAAACACAC
>NW_017204123.1:0-28707 GCF_001704415.2 Capra hircus | reverse complement strand
CCACATCCAGAGGAGCCCCGTTTCCGGCTCCTAGCTCAAGAGGAGGGATCCTTTCCCTGCGTGTTCGGGAAAGAATTCCCGGCGTTCCCGTCGCATCTCAAGAGGAGGCGCTCTCCACAGGAAAGGCGAGAGGAACTCCAGGGTCGTGCCACCATTCCCAGAGTCCCCAGATGTCTCAGTCCATTCCAGGGAAACCTGTTTTCCCTGCACTGCCTCGACTTTCAAGCCGAGGATCGACTCACACCACGGTGGCACGTGGGACAGCCCTGTGGGAAAACCTCGTGGGAAAGCCTCTAGGGAAAGCCACAGATCCCTTGATCCACGCGAAGGGAAGTGTGACACTGCTGCTACAGCTCGGGAGGAAAGCGCACGTGCATGCCCCACTCGAACGAGGACTGACTCCCCTGGGGAGACTCCAGAAGTACCCGAAGATCCATGTCAGCACTGGAGAGGAATCCTCAGGTTCCGGCACGACTCCACACAATGTCTTAGGCACCGGCATCGACGGGAGAGGAATCCCGAGAGGCACCCGAGCAACTCCCATGGGGACTGGCCTTTCCTGAGGCCACCAGAGCGGGTCCCTGAGGTCCCCATTAAATTCGAGAGCACCTGCTGCAACTCGAGAAAATCCAGGAGGTTCTCCCCTCCAGGCGAGATGAAGCCCATTTCCGCTGAGGGTCTGGAGGCTAATCACATCTAACATCTGGAACTTCCAAAGGGTCTTTCACACCCTTCTTGCAACTCAAGATGTTCCCCGACATACCCGTCTCCAATCGAGAGGAAGCACGAGAATCTCGCCCCACATCCAAAGGAGCCCCGTTTCCGCCTCCAAGCTCGAGAGGAGGGACCATTTCCCTGCGTGTTCGGGAAAGAATTCCCGGCGTTCCCGTCGCATCTCAAGAGGAGGCGCTCTCCACAGGAAAGGCGAGAGGAACTCCACGGTCATGCCACATTCCCAGAGTCCCCCAGATGTCTCAGTCCATTCCAGGGAAACCTGCTTTCCCTGCACTGCCTCGACTTTCATACCGAGGATCGACTCACACCACGGTGGCACGTGGGTCAGCCCTGTGGGAAAGCCTCGTGGGAAAGCCTCAAGGGAAAGCCTCGAGGGAAAGCCACAGATCCCTTGATCCCCGGGAAGGGAAGCGCGACACTGCTGCTACAGCTCGGGACGAAAGCGCACGTGCATGCCCCACTTCCAGACGAGGACTGACTCCCCTGGGGAGACTCCAGAAGTACCCCAAGATCCATGTCAGCACTGGAGAGGAATGCTCCGTTTCTGGCACCGACTCCACACAAGATCTTAGGCCCCGGCATCGACGGGAGAGGAATCTCTAAGAGGCCCCGAGCAACTTGCTTGGGATTGGCCTTTCCTGAGGCCACCAGAGCAGGTCCCTGAGGTCCCCGACATAAGTCGAGAGCACCTGCTGCAACTCGAGAAAATCCAGGAGGTTCCCCGTCTAGGCGAAATGAGGCCCATTTCCGCTGAGGCGTCTCGAGGCTAATCACACCTAAACTTTAGAACTTCCAAAGAGTCATCCACACCCTTGCTGCAACTCAAGAAGTTCCCCGACATACCCGTCTCCACTCGAGTGGAAGCACGAGAGTTCTGCCCACATCCAGAGTAGCCCCGTTTCCGGCTTCTAGCTCGAGAGGAGGGATCCTTTCCTGCGTGGTCGGGAAAGAATTCCCGGCGTTCCCGTCGCATCTCAAGAGGAGGCGCTATCCACACTAAAGGCGAGAGGAACTCCAGGGTCGTGCCACCATTCCCAGAGTCCCCAGATGTCTCAGTCCATTCCAGGGAAACCTGTTTTCCGTGCACTGCCTCGACTTTCCAGCCGAGGATCGACTCATACGACGGTGGCAGGTGGGAGAGCCCTGTGGGAAAGCCTCCTGGGAAAGCCTCGTGGGAAAGCCTCAATTGAAAGCCACAGATCCCTTGATCCACGCGAAGGGAAGAGCGCCACTGCTGCTACAGCTCGGAGGAAAGTGCACGTGCGTGCCCCCACTCGAGACGAGGACTGACTCCCCTGGAGAGACTCCAGAAGGTCCTTCACACCCTGCTGCAAGTCAAGAAGTTCCCCGACATACCAGTCTCCACTCGAGAGGAAGCACGAGAGTTCCCCCCACATCCTGAGGAGCCCCGTTTCCGCCTCCTAGCTCGAGAGGAGGGATCCTTTCCCTGCGAGGTCGGGATAGAATTCCCTGCGTTCCCGTCCATCTCAAGAGGAGGCGCTCTCACAGGAAAGGCGAGAGGATTTCCAGGGTCATGCAACCATTCCCAGAGTCCCCAGATATCTCAGTCCATTCCAGGGAAACCTGTTTTCCCTGCACTGCCTCGACTTTCAGAGGAGGATTGACTCACACCACGGTGGCACGTGGGACAGCCCTGTGGGAAAGCCTCGTGGGAAAGCCTCGTGGGAAAGCCTCAAGGGAAAGCCTCGAGGGAAAGCCACAGATCCCTTGATCCACGCCAGGGGAAGCGCGAAAGCTGCTGCTACAGCTCGGGAGGAAAGCGCACGTGCATGCCCCCACTCGAGACAAGGACTGACTCCCCTGGGGAGACTGCAGAAGTACCCCAGATCCATGTCAGCACTGGAGAGGAATCCTCAGGTTTCGGTACCGACTCCACACAAGGTCTTAGGCCCTGGCATCGAAGGAGAGGAATCCCAATAGGCCCCCGATCAACTCGCATTGGGGACTGGCCTTTCCTGAGGCCACCAGAGCGGGTCCCGGATGTCCCCAAGGTAAGTCGAGAGCACCTGCTGCAACTCGACAAAATCCAGGAGGTTCTCCTCTCCAGGAGAGACGAGGCCCATTTCCGCTCCGCCGTCTCGAGGCTAATCACACCTAACCTCTGGAAATTCCAAAGGGTCCTTTACCCCCTTGCTGCAACTCAAGAATTTCCCCGACATACCCCGTCTCCACTCGAGGGAAGCACGAGAGTCCCGCCCACATCCAGAGGAGCCCCGATTCCGCCTCCTAGCTCGAGAGGAAGGGACCATTCCCTGCGTGGTCTTGAAAGAATTCCCGGCATTCCAGTCGCATCTCAGGAGGATGCTCTCTCCACATGAAAGGCGAGAGGAACTCCAGGTTCATGTCACCATTCCCAGAAGACCCCCAGATATCTCAGTCCATTCCAGGGAAACATGTTCTCCCTGACTGCCTCGAATTTCAAGCCGAGGATCGACTCACACCACGGTGGCACGTGGACAGACCCTTGGGAAAGCCTCGTGGGAAAGCCTAGTGGGGAAAGCCTCGAGGGAAAGCCACAGGTCCCTTGATCCACTCGACGGGAAGCGTGACACTGCTGCTACAGCTCGGGAGGGAATCGAACTGCATACCGCCACTCGAGACGAGGACTGACTCCCCTGGGGAGACTCCAGAAGTACCCCCAAGATCCATGTCAGCTTGGAGAGGAATGCTCAGGTACCGGCCACCAACTCGTCACGAGGTCTTAGGCCCCGGCATCGACGGGAAGAGGAATCCGAGAGGCCCCCGAGCACTCGCATGGGAACTGGCCTTTCCTGAGGCCACCAGAGCGGGACCCTGTGGTCCCCGTCGAAAGTCGAGAGCACTTTCTGCAACTCGAGAAAATCCAGGAGGTTCTCCCCTCCAGGTGAGATGAGGCCCATTTCCGCTGAGGCGTCTCGAGGCTAATCACGTCTATCTTCTGGAACTTCCAAAGGGTCCTTCACACCCTTGGCGGCAACTCAATAAGTTCCCCGACATACCCGTCTCCACTCGAGAGGAAGCACGAGAATCCTGGCCCACATCCAGAGGAGCCCCGATTCCGCCTCAAAGCTCGAGAGAAGGGATCTTTTCCCTGCGTGTGCGGGAAAGAATTCCCGGCATTCCTGTCACATCTGAAGTGAAGGCACTCTCCACAGGAAAGGCGAGAGGAACTCCAGGGTCGTGCCACCATTCCCAGATTCCCCCGGATGTCTCAGTCCATTCCAGGGAAAACTGTTTTTCCTGGCACTGCCTCGACTTTCAAGCCAGAGGATCGACTCACACCACGGTGGCACTTGGGACAGTCCTGTGGGAAAGCCTCCTGGGAATGCCTCCTGGGAAAGCCTAGAGGGAAAGCCACTGATCCCTCGATCCACTCGAAGGGAAGCGCGACATTGCTGCTACAGCTAGGGAGGAAAGCGCACGTGCATGCCCCCACTCGAGACAAGAACTGACTGCCCTGGGGAGACTCCAAAGTACCCCAAGATCCATGTCAGCAATGGAGAGGAAACCTCAGGTTCCAGAACCAACTCCACACAAGGTCTTAGGCCCCGCCATCAAACGGGAGAGGAATCCCGAGAGGCCCGCGAGCAAGTCCCATGGGGACTGGCCATTCCTGAGGCCACCAGAGCGGGACCCTGAGGTCCCTATCGAAAGGCGAGAGCACCTGCTGCAACTCGAGAAAATCCAGGAGGTTCTCCCCTCCAGGCGAGATTAGGCCCATTTCCGCTGAGGCGTCTCGAGGCTAATCACACCTAACCTCTGGAACTTCCAAAGGGTCCTTCACACCCTTGCTTCAATTCAAGAAGTTCCCCGACATACCCGTCTCCACTCGAGAGGAATCACGGAGTCCCGCCCAAATCCAGAGGAGCCACGTTTCCACCTAATGGATCGAGTGGAGGGATCCTTTCCCTGAGTGTTCGGGAAAGAATTCCCCGCGTTCCCGTCGCCATCTCAAGAGGAGGTGCTCTCCACAGGAAAGGCGAGAGGAACTCCAGGGTCGTGCCACCATTCCCAGAGTTCCCCAAATGACTCAGTCCATTCCAGGGAACCTGTTTTCCCTGCACTTCCTCGACTTTCAAGCCAAGGATCGACTCACACCACGGTGTCACGTGGGACAGCCCTGTGGGAAAGACTTGTGGGAAAGCCTCGTGGAAGCCTCGAGGGAAAGCCCCAGTTCCCTTGATCCCACGCGAAGGGAAGCGTGACACTGCTGCTACAGCTCGGGAGGAAAGCGCACGTGCATGACCCCACTCGAGACGAGGACTGACTCCCCTGGGAGACTCCAGAAGTACCCCAAGATCCATGTCAGCACTGGAGAGGAATCCTCAGGTTCCGGCACCGACTCCACACAAGTCTTAGGCCCGGCATCGACGGGAGAGGAATCCTGAGAGGCCCCCGAGCAACTCGCATGGGCGACTGGCCTTTCCTGAGGCACCAGAGCGGGTCCCTGAGGTCCCCGTCGGTAAGTCGAGAGCACCTGCCGCAACTCGAGAAAATCCAGGAGGTTCTCCCCTCCAGGCGAGATGAGGCCCATTTCCGCTGAGGCGTCTCGAGGCTAATCACACCTAGCCTCGTGAACTTCCAAAGGGTTCCTTCACACCCTTGCCGCAACTCAAGAAGATCCACGACATACCCGTCTTCACTCGAGAGGAAGCACGAGAATCCCACCCACATCCAGAAGAGCCCCGTTTCCGCCTCCTAGCTCGAGAGGAGGGATCCTTTCCCTGCGTGGTCGGAAAGAATTTCCGGCGTACCCATCGCATCTCAAGAGGAAGCGCTCTCCACAGGAAAGGCGCGAGGAACTCCAGGGTCGTGCCACCATTCCCAGAGTCACCCAGATATCTCAGTCCATTCCAGGGAATCCTGTTTTCCCTGCACTGCCTCGAGTTTCAAGCGAGGATCGACTCACACCACGGTGGCACGTGGGACAGCCCTGTGGGAAAGCCTTGTGGGAAAGCATCCAGGGAAAGCCACAGATCCCTTGATCCATGCCAAGGGAAGCGTGACACTGCTGCTATAGCTCGGAAGGAAAGCACACGTGCATGCCCCGACTCGAGACGAGGACTGACTCCCCTGGGGAGACTCAGAAGTACCCCAAGATCCATGTCAGCACTGGAGAGGGATACTCAGGTTTCGGCACCGACCACACAAGGTTTTAGACCCGGATCGACGAGAGGATCCTGAGAGCCCGAGCAACTCCCAAGTGACTCCTTTCCTGAGGCCACCAGAGCGGGTCCTGAAGTCCCCGTCGTAAGTCGAGAGCACCTGCCCGCAACTCGAGAAACTCCAGGAGATTCTCCACTCCAGGCGAGATGAGGCCCATTTCCGCACAGGCGTCTCGAGGCTAATCACACCAGCCTCGGTAAATTCCAAAGGGTCCTACACACCCTTGCTGCAGCTCAAGAAGATCCCCGACATACCCGTCTCCGCTCGAGAGGAAGCAGGAGAGTCCTGCCCACATCCAGAGGAGCCCCGATTCCGCCTCAAAGCTTGAGAGAGGAGGAATCCTTTCCCTGCGTGTGCGGGAAAGAATTCCCGGCGTTCCCGTCACATCTGAAGTGGAGGCACTCTCCACAGGAAAGGCGAGAGGAACTCCAGGTTCGTGCCACCATTCCCAGATTCCCCCAGATGTCTCAGTCCATTCCAGGGAAAACAGTTTTCCTTGCACTGCCTCGACTTTCAAGCCGAGGAGCGACTCACACCACGGTGGCAGGTGGACAGCCCTGTGGGAAAGCCTCCTGGGAATGCGTCGTGGGAAAGCCTCGAGGGAAAGCCACCTGATCCCTTGATCCACTCGAAGGAAGCGTGAATGCTGCTCAGCTCGGGAGGAAAGCGCTCGGCATGCCCCACTCGAGACGAGACTGACTCCCCTGGGGAGACTACAAAGTACCCCAAGATCCATGTCAGCATGGAGAGGAAACTCAGTTCCGGCACGACTCCACACAAGGTCTTAGGCCGGCATCGACGGGAGAGGAATCCCAGAGGCGCCGCGAGCAACTCGCATGGGACTGGCCTTTCCTGAGGCCACCAGAGCGGGTCCCTGAGGTCCGTCGAAAGGCGAGAGCACCTGCGCAACTCGAGAAAATCCAGGAGGTTCTCCCTCCAGGCGAGATTAGGCCATTTCCCTGAGGCGTCTCGAGGCTAATCACACCTAACCTCTGGAACTTCAAAGGGTCCTTTACACCCTTGCTGCAAATCCAGAATTTCCCCGACATACCCGTCTCCACTCGAGAGGAAGCACGAGAGTCCCGCCCACATACAGAGGAGCACCGTTTCCGCCTCCTAGCTCGAGAGGAGGGATCCTTTCCCTCCGTGGTCGGGAAAGAATTCCCGGCGTTCCCGTCGCATCTCAAGAGGAGGCGCTCTCCACAGGAAAGTCGAGAGGAAGTCCAGGGTCGTGCCACCATTCCCAGATTCGCCAGATGTCTCAGTCCATTCAGGGGAAACCTGTTTTCCTTGCACTACGTTGACTTTCAAGCCATCGATCGACTCACACCACGGTGGCACGTGGGATAGCCCTGTGGGAAAGCCTCGTGGGAAAGCCACAGATCCCTTGATCCAGGCGAAGGGAAGCATGACACTGCTGCCACAGCTCCGGAGGTAAGCGCACGTGCATGCGCCCACTCAAACGAGGACTGACTCCCCTGGGGAGACTCCAGAAGTACCCCAAGATCCATGTCAGCACTGCAGAAGGAATCCTCAGGTTCCGGCACCGACTCCACACAAGGTCTTAGGCCCCGGCCTCGATGGTAGAGGAATCCCGAGAGGCCCCCGAGCAACTCGCATGTGGACTGGCCTTTCCTGAGGCCACCAGAGCGGGTCCCTGAGGTCCCCGTCGTAAGTCGAGAGCACCTGCCGCAACTCGAGAAAATCCAGGAGGTTCTCCCCTCCAGGCGAGATGAAGGCCCATTTCCGCTGAAGCGTCTGGAGGCTAATCACACCTAACCTCTGGAACTTCCAAAGGGTCCTTCACACCCTTGCTGCCACTCAAGAAGTTCCCTGACATACCCGTCTCCTCTCGATAGGAAGCACGAGGGTCCCGCCCACATCCAGAGGAGCCCCTTTCCGCCTCGTAGCTCGAGATGTGGGATCCTTTCCCTGCTTCGTCGGGAAAGAATTCCCGGCGTTCCCGTCGCATCTCAAGTGGAGGCGCTCTCCACAGGAAATGCGAGAGGAACTCCAGAGTCGTGCCACCATTCCAAGAGTCCCCTAGATGTCTCAGTCCATTCCAGAGGAACCTGTTTTCCCTGCACTGCCTCGACTTTCACGCCGAGGTTCGACTCACACCTCGGCGGCATGTGGGACAGCCCTCTGGGATAGCCTCGTGGTAAAGCCTGGAGGAAAAGCCACAGATCACTTGATCCACGCGACCGGAAGCGTGACACTGCTGCTACAGCTCGGGAGGAAAGCGCACGTGCATGCCCCCATTCGAGACGAAGACTGACTTCCCTGGGGGGGCTCCAGAGCTACCCCAAGATCCATGTCAGCACTGTAGAGGAATCCTCAGGTTCCTGCCCCAACTCCTCGCAAGGTCTTTTTTTTTTCTTTCCTTTTTACTCTTTTCTTTGCATTTATTTAAACACAGTTCTCAAAACTTTTGAGTGAAATTGGGCCTCCTTTGGTAAGCAAAGAACCTGAAATTAGTATTTAAAAAATGAACAGGCAAAGTCTTCAGATCATCCACAACACAGGTGTAGTGTTCCCTTCTTTTTTCTCAAAACTCTGAACCACCCAGTTTTTCCATATAGTCTTAAAAGCTAGAAGAACAAGAGTACATTTGTGGTGGAATATTATTTTCACTTGCTGATTACTAATTGAAATACCATTATCCCCTTCTAACAGCTTTAAGAAATAGCCTTTTTAAGGCATACATTGTGCAACTCATCTTATTCCCTGCTATGTATAATACAGATTACATAAAGGCTGTCAAAGTCACATTTATATAAGCATTAAGCATTTGCTGTATTGAAAGATCTTTAGTTTTTAACACTAGCAGTATAGAGTTACAGAGCGTAATTTTTATCACTTAACTGCAGGTATATTAAGTATGGTATGTTTCATGGACTCGAGGAAAACGGGCATTTTTTTCTTTAATTTACTACTGACAATCTAATCAGAACAGTTCTCCTAAGCATTGATATGTTAGAAAGAAAAGTAAAAACCAAACGTTATTGTTGCTTTTTGCCATTTGGTAGCATTTTACACACAGGCTTCAATCTTCAGAATACCCTGTATTCAGTAGAAAAACCATTTAAATGAAGTTCTGTACAATAGAAACTTCTCAGCAGTCAAAATTTTAGACTGTAAAAAAATACATGTAAAACATACTTTTCTGAAAACACTTAACTTTGAACAAAGCACCGAACTACACAAATGCAGAATGAAAACAGCATTTCAACTCCACCAAAAGTAGTCATCATAAAAGGTGTAAAAGTCACCTAACTTCACCAGGCACTGTTCACTTTTTAAACAGGAGACAATAAAAAATATTGTCCACAAACAATATCCCAACTCTAGGGCAGGTTTCAGAAAGTCTTCATCTTCATGCTTTAATAGCGATGAGGTGAGTATGATCGAGATCTGGAACGTGATCTGTATCCTCCACGACTATAGTAGGGAGAAGGTGACCGTCTTCTGTATTTCTGATCCCTGTCTTGAGCAGCTCTCCATCCTCCTCCTCCTCCTCCTCCTCCTCCTCTGTACGATCTGCTGTAATAGTCCCGATCATCATAGCCTCGATCATATCCTCTGTCATAGTAATCTCGACGGCGTGAGCTGCCATAGGTAGGTCTCCCCATGTAAATTCCTGCTGTTGGAGTATGTGGTCTTTTCGTTATGGAGAAGTCAACTCTGATCCTACATCCATCAAGCTCCATTCCATTGGCACGCTCTTTTGCTTCCTTGGCATCATCTACATTTTCAAAGTATACAAAGGCAAATCCTCTTGAACGTCTAGACTGCTGGTCATATACAATAGATACATCAGCAATTGGGCCATATTTAGAGAACATTTCTCTTAGATCTCTTTCTGTAGTATACAAGCTCAATCCAAATACTCCAAGACAACAGTTAGGATCAGGATTTGCCCGATTCCCAACATGACGCCAGCGAGTAGACATGGGAGAATGACTGTGGCTATGCCGTCTTCGATAATCTCTGCTGTAAGATCTGCTACGAGATCTTCTATGGGACCGGGACCGAGATCGTGACCTTGTATAATGCCTCCGAGAACTTCTTCTGGATCTAGACCTAGATTCCGATCTGGACCTGGACTTTGATCTGGAACGCCTGGAATCTTCCTTGGAGCGAGACCTTGCAGGGGTATGACTTGCAGATTTCCCAGATCCATGAGCACTTCCGCTTCTGGAAGCAGAACGGGATTCCCCCTCGCCGTAGTTCTCCTCGCCGCTGTCGCTCATGACTTTCACTGCTGGTCAGGCCGGCTGCGATGTCGCTTCATCGAAGCTGCCACCTGCTCGCACCTGTCAGTGTAGAGGCTCCGCCGCAGCCTCACACCACGCCGGAGCCTCTACACTGAAGGTGCGAGAGGTTGGCAGCTTCGATTGAAGCACATCGAGCGGCGACAGCAGTGAAAGTCATGAGCGACAGCGGCGAGGAGAACTACGGCGAGGGGGAATCCCGTTCTGCTTCCAGAAGCGGAAGTGCTCATGGATCTGGGAAATCTGCAAGTCATACCCCTGCAAGGTCTCGCTCCAAGGAAGATTCCAGGCGTTCCAGATCAAAGTCCAGGTCCAGATCGGAATCTAGGTCTAGATCCAGAAGAAGTTCTCGGAGGCATTATACAAGGTCACGATCTCGGTCCCGGTCCCATAGAAGATCTCGTAGCAGATCTTACAGCAGAGATTATCGAAGACGGCATAGCCACAGTCATTCTCCCATGTCTACTCGCTGGCGTCATGTTGGGAATCGGGCAAATCCTGATCCTAACTGTTGTCTTGGAGTATTTGGATTGAGCTTGTATACTACAGAAAGAGATCTAAGAGAAATGTTCTCTAAATATGGCCCAATTGCTGATGTATCTATTGTATATGACCAGCAGTCTAGACGTTCAAGAGGATTTGCCTTTGTATACTTTGAAAATGTAGATGATGCCAAGGAAGCAAAAGAGCGTGCCAATGGAATGGAGCTTGATGGATGTAGGATCAGAGTTGACTTCTCCATAACGAAAAGACCACATACTCCAACAGCAGGAATTTACATGGGGAGACCTACCTATGGCAGCTCACGCCGTCGAGATTACTATGACAGAGGATATGATCGAGGCTATGATGATCGGGACTATTACAGCAGATCGTACAGAGGAGGAGGAGGAGGAGGAGGAGGATGGAGAGCTGCTCAAGACAGGGATCAGAAATACAGAAGACGGTCACCTTCTCCCTACTATAGTCGTGGAGGATACAGATCACGTTCCAGATCTCGATCATACTCACCTCATCGCTATTAAAGCATGAAGATGAAGACTTTCTGAAACCTGCCCTAGAGTTGGGATATTGTTTGTGGACAATATTTTTTATTGTCTCCTGTTTAAAAAGTGAACAGTGCCTGGTGAAGTTAGGTGACTTTTACACCTTTTATGATGACTACTTTTGGTGGAGTTGAAATGCTGTTTTCATTCTGCATTTGTGTAGTTCGGTGCTTTGTTCAAAGTTAAGTGTTTTCAGAAAAGTATGTTTTACATGTATTTTTTTACAGTCTAAAATTTTGACTGCTGAGAAGTTTCTATTGTACAGAACTTCATTTAAATGGTTTTTCTACTGAATACAGGGTATTCTGAAGATTGAAGCCTGTGTGTAAAATGCTACCAAATGGCAAAAAGCAACAATAACGTTTGGTTTTTACTTTTCTTTCTAACATATCAATGCTTAGGAGAACTGTTCTGATTAGATTGTCAGTAGTAAATTAAAGAAAAAAATGCCCGTTTTCCTCGAGTCCATGAAACATACCATACTTAATATACCTGCAGTTAAGTGATAAAAATTACGCTCTGTAACTCTATACTGCTAGTGTTAAAAACTAAAGATCTTTCAATACAGCAAATGCTTAATGCTTATATAAATGTGACTTTGACAGCCTTTATGTAATCTGTATTATACATAGCAGGGAATAAGATGAGTTGCACAATGTATGCCTTAAAAAGGCTATTTCTTAAAGCTGTTAGAAGGGGATAATGGTATTTCAATTAGTAATCAGCAAGTGAAAATAATATTCCACCACAAATGTACTCTTGTTCTTCTAGCTTTTAAGACTATATGGAAAAACTGGGTGGTTCAGAGTTTTGAGAAAAAAGAAGGGAACACTACACCTGTGTTGTGGATGATCTGAAGACTTTGCCTGTTCATTTTTTAAATACTAATTTCAGGTTCTTTGCTTACCAAAGGAGGCCCAATTTCACTCAAAAGTTTTGAGAACTGTGTTTAAATAAATGCAAAGAAAAGAGTAAAAAGGAAAGAAAAAAAAAGACCTTGCGAGGAGTTGGGGCAGGAACCTGAGGATTCCTCTACAGTGCTGACATGGATCTTGGGGTAGCTCTGGAGCCCCCCCAGGGAAGTCAGTCTTCGTCTCGAATGGGGGCATGCACGTGCGCTTTCCTCCCGAGCTGTAGCAGCAGTGTCACGCTTCCGGTCGCGTGGATCAAGTGATCTGTGGCTTTTCCTCCAGGCTTTACCACGAGGCTATCCCAGAGGGCTGTCCCACATGCCGCCGAGGTGTGAGTCGAACCTCGGCGTGAAAGTCGAGGCAGTGCAGGGAAAACAGGTTCCTCTGGAATGGACTGAGACATCTAGGGGACTCTTGGAATGGTGGCACGACTCTGGAGTTCCTCTCGCATTTCCTGTGGAGAGCGCCTCCACTTGAGATGCGACGGGAACGCCGGGAATTCTTTCCCGACGAAGCAGGGAAAGGATCCCACATCTCGAGCTACGAGGCGGAAAGGGGCTCCTCTGGATGTGGGCGGGACCCTCGTGCTTCCTATCGAGAGGAGACGGGTATGTCAGGGAACTTCTTGAGTGGCAGCAAGGGTGTGAAGGACCCTTTGGAAGTTCCAGAGGTTAGGTGTGATTAGCCTCCAGACGCTTCAGCGGAAATGGGCCTTCATCTCGCCTGGAGGGGAGAACCTCCTGGATTTTCTCGAGTTGCGGCAGGTGCTCTCGACTTACGACGGGGACCTCAGGGACCCGCTCTGGTGGCCTCAGGAAAGGCCAGTCCACATGCGAGTTGCTCGGGGGCCTCTCGGGATTCCTCTACCATCGATGCCGGGGCCTAAGACCTTGTGTGGAGTCGGTGCCGGAACCTGAGGATTCCTCTGCAGTGCTGACATGGATCTTGGGGTACTTCTGGAGTCTCCCCAGGGGAGTCAGTCCTCGTTTGAGTGGGCGCATGCACGTGCGCTTACCTCCGGAGCTGTGGCAGCAGTGTCATGCTTCCCTTCGCCTGGATCAAGGGATCTGTGGCTTTCCCACGAGGCTTTCCCACAGGGCTATCCACGTGCCACCGTGGTGTGAGTCGATCGATGGCTTGAAAGTCAACGCAGTGCAAGGAAAACAGGTTTCCCTGGAATGGACTGAGACATCTGGCGAATCTGGGAATGGTGGCACGACCCTGGACTTCCTCTCGACTTTCCTGTGGAGAGCGCCTCCTCTTGAGATGCGACGGGAACGCCGGGAATTCTTTCCCGACCACGGAGGGAAAGGATCCCTCCTCTCGAGCTAGGAGGCGGAAACGGTGCTCCTCTGTATGTGGGCGGGACTCTCGTGGCTTCCTCTCGAGTGGAGACGGGCTATGTCGGGAAATTCTGGATTTGCAGCAAGGGTGTAAAGGACCCTTTGGAAGTTCCAGAGGTTAGGTGTGATTAGCCTCGAGACGCCTCAGTGGAAATGGTCCTCATGTTGCCAGGAGGGGAGAACCGCCTGGATTTTCTCGAGTTGCGGCATGGTGCTCTCGACTTTCGACGGGGACCTCAGGGACCCGCTCTGGTGGCCTCAGGAAAGGCCAGTCCCTATGCGAGTTGCTCGGGGCCTCTGGGGATTCCTCTCCCATCGATGCCAGGGCCTAGACCTTGTGTGGAGTTCGGTGCCGGAACCTTGAGGATTCCTCTGCAGTGCTGACATGGATCTTGGGTACTTCTGGAAGTCTCCCCAGGGGAGTCAGTCCTCGTCTCGAGTGGGGGCATGCTACGTGCGCTTTCCTCCGAGCGTGTAGCAGCATTGTCACGCTTCCCGCGAGTGGATCAAGGGATCTGTGGCTTTTCCTTGAGGCTTTCCCTCGAGCTTTCCCCGAGGCTTTCCACAGGCTGTCCACGTGCCACGTGGTGTGTGTGTCGATCCTTGGCTTGAAAGTCGAGGCAGTGCAGGGAAAACAGGTTTCCCTGGAATGGACTGAGACATCTGGGGACTCTGGGGGTGGTGGCACGACACTGGGGTTCCTCTCGCCTTTCCTGTGGAGAGTGCCTCCTCTTGAAATGCGACGTGAACGCCGGGAATTCTTTCCCCACTACGCAGGGAAAGGATCCCACCTCTCAAGCTATGAGGCGGAAACGGGCTCCTCTGGATGTGGGAGGGACTCTCGTGATTCCTCTCGAGTGGAGACGGGTATGTCGGGGAACTTCTTGAGTTGCAGCAAGGTTGTGAAGGACCCTTTGGAAGTTCCAGAGGTTAGGTGTGATTAGCCTCGAGACGCCTCAGCGGAAATGGGCCTCATCTCGGCTGAGGGGAGAACCTCCTGGATTTTATCGAGTTGCGGCAGGTGCTCTCGACTTTCGACGGGGACCTCAGGGACCCGCTCTGGTAGCCTCAGGAAAGGCCAGTCCCCATGCGAGTTGCTCGGGGCCTCTGGGGATTCCTCTCCCATCGATGCCAGGGCCTAGACCTTGTGTGGAGTCGGTGCCGGAACTTGAGCATTCCTCTGCAGTGCTGACATGGATCTTGGGGTACTTCTGAAGTGTCCCCAGGGGAATCAGTCCTCGTCTTGAGTGGGGGCATGCTCGTGCGCTTTCCTTCTGAGGTGTAGCAGCACGGTCACGCTTCCCGGCGAGTGGATCAAGGGATCTGTGTCTTTCCCTTGAGGCTTTCCCTCGAGGCTTTCCCACGAGGCTTTTCCACAGGGCTGTCCCACGTGCCACCGTGGTGTGAGTTGATCCTCTGCTGAAAGTCGAGAAAGTGCAGGGAAAACAGGTTTCCCTTGAATGGACTTAGACATCTGGGTAACTCTAGGAATGGTGGCACGACCCTGGAGTTCCTCTCGCCTTTCCTGTGGAGAGCGCCTCCTCTTTAGATGGGACGGGAACTCCGGGAATTCTTTCCGGACCACGCAGGGAAAGGTTGCATCCTCTCGAGCTATGAGGCAAAAAACGGGGCTCCTCTGGATGTGGGCGGGACTCTCGTGCTTCCTCTCGAGTGGAGACAGGTATACCGGGGAACTTCTTGAGTTGCAGCAAGGGTGTGAAGGACCCTTTGGAAGTTCCAGAGGTTAGATGTGATTAGCCTCGAGACGCCTCAGCGGAAAAGGGCCTCATCTCGCCTGGAGGGGAGAACCTCCTGGATTTTCTCGAGTTGCGGCAGGTGCTGTCGACTTACGACGGGGACCTCAGGGACCCGCTCTGGTGGCCTGAGTAAAGGCCAGTCCCCATTCGAGATGTTTGGGGGCCGCACGGGATTCCTCTACCATCGATGCCGGGGCCTAAGACTTTGAGTGGAGACGGTGTCCCAACCTGAGGATTCCTCTCCACTGCTGACATGGAATCTTGGGGTACTTCTGGTGTCTCCCCAGGGGAGTCAGTCCTCGTCTCGAGTGGAGGCATGCAGTTCGATTCCCTCCCGAGCTGTAACAGCAGTGTCACGCTTCCCGTCGAGTGGATCAAGGGATCAGTGTCTTTCCCTTGAGGCTATCCCATGAGGCTTTCCCAGGAGGCTTTCCCACAGGGCTGTCCCAAGTGCCACCGTGGTGTGAGTCGATCCTCGGCATGAAATCGAAGCAGTGCAGGGAAAACAGGTTTTCCCTGGAATGGACTGAGACATCTGGGGGACTCTGGGAATGGTGGCACGACCCTTGAGTTCCTCTCGCCTTTCCTGAGGAGACCGCTCCTCTTGAGATGCGACGGGAATGCAGGCAATTCTTTCCCAACCACGCAGGGAAAGGATTCATCCTCTCGAGCTAAGAGGCGTAAACGGGGCTCCTCTGGATGTGGGCGGGACTCTCGTGCTTCCTCTCGAGTGGAGACGGGTATGTCGGGGAACTTCTTGAGTTGCAGCAAGGGTGTGAAGGACCCTTTGGTAGTTCCAGAGGTTAGGTGTGATTAGCCTGGAGATGCCTCAGCGTAATAGGGCCTCATCTCGCCTGGAGGGGAGAACCTCCTGGATTTTCTCGAGATGAGGCAGGTGCTCTCGACGTACGATGGGGACCTCATTTGACTCGCTCTGGTGGCATCAGGAAAGGCCAGTCGCCAAGCAAGTTGCCCGGGGGCCCTCTCGGGATTCCACTACCGTCGATTCCGGAGCCTAAGGCCTTGTGTGGAGTCCGTTCCGGAACCTGAGGATTCCTCTCCAGGGCTGACATGGATATTGGGGTAGTTCTGTAGTCTCCCCAGGGGAGTCAGTCCTCTTCTTCGAGTGGGGGCATGCGCGTGAGCTTCACTCCCGGAGCTCTAGCAGCAGTGTCACGCTTCCCGTCGAGTAGATCAAGGGATCTGTGGCTTTCCCAGGAGGCTTTCCCACGAGGCTTTCCCTCAAGGCTGTCCCACGTGCCACCGTGGTTTGAGTCGATCCTCGGCTTGAAAGTCAAGCAGTGCAGGGAAAACATATTTCCCTAGAATGGACTTAGACATCTGGGGGAGTCTGGGAATGGTGGCACGACACTGAAGTTACTCTCGCCTTTCCTGTGGAGAGTGCCTCCTCTTGAGATGCGACGGGAATGCCGGGAATTCCTTTCCCAATCACGCAGGGAAAGGATCCCTCCTCTGGAGCTTAGGAGGCAGAAACGGGGCTCCTCTGGGTGTGGGCGGGACTCTTGTACTTCCTCTCGAGTGGAGACGGGTTGTCGGGAACTTCTTGAGTTGCAGCAAGGGTGTGTAAGACCTTTGGAATTTCCAGAGGTTAGGTGTGATTAGCCTCGAGACGCCTGAGCGGAAATGGGCCTCGTCTCTCCTGGAGAGGAGAACCTCCTGGATTTTCTCGAGTTGCAGCAGGTGCTCTCGACTTACCTTGCGGGACCACCGGGACCCGCTCTGCTGGCCTCAGGAAAGGCCAGTCCCCATGCCGAGTTTGCTCGGGGGCCTCTCGGGATTCCTCTCCCGTCCATGCCGGGGCCTAAGACCTTGTGTGGAGTTGGTGCCGGAACCTGAGTATTCCTCTCCAGTGCTGACATGTATCTTGGGTACTTCTGGAGTCTCCCCAGGGGAGTCAGTCCTCGTCTCGAGTGGGGGCATGCACGTGCACTTTCCTCCCGAGCTGTAACAGCAGTGTCACGCTTCCATTAGGCGTGGATCAAGGGATCTATGGCTTTCGCTAGAGGCTTTCCTGTGAGGCTTTCCCACCAAGGCTTTCCACAGAGCTGTCCCCACGTGCCACCGTGGTGTGAGTCGATGCTCGCTTGAACGTCGAGGCAGTGCAAGGAAAACAGTTTTCCCTGGAATGGACTGAGACATCTGGGGGACTCTGGGAATGGTGCACGACCATGAGTTCCTCTCGCCTTTCCTGTGGAGAGCGCCTCCTCTTTGAGATGCGACGGGAACGCCGGAATTCATTCCCGACCACGCAGGGAAAAGATCCCTCCTCTCGAGCTAGGAGGCGGAAACGGGCTCCTCTGGATGGGGGCGGGACTCTCGTGCTTCCTCTCGAGTGGAGACGGGTATTTCGGGGAACTTCTTGAGTTGCAGCAAGGGTGTGAAGGACCCTTTGGAAGTTCCAGAGGTCAGGTGTTGATTAGACTCGAGATGCCTCAGGGTAAAAGGGCTCATCTCGCCTGGAGGGGAGAACCTCCTGAATTTTTCTCGAGTTGCGGCAGGTGCTCTCGACTTACGACGGGGACCTCAGGGACCCGCTCTGGTGGGCCTCAGGAAAGGCCAGTCCCCATGCGAGTTGCTCGGGTGCCTCTTGGGATTCCCGCTCCCGTCCATGCCTGGGTCCTGAAGACCTTGTGTGGAGTCGGTGCCGGAACCTGAGGATTCCTCTCCAGTGCTGACATGGATCTTGGGGTACTTCTGAGGTGTCCCCAGGGGAGTCAGTCCTCGTCTCGAGTGGAAGTCATGCACGTGCGCTTTCCTCCCGAGCTCTAGCAGCAGTGTCACGCTTCCCTTCACGTGAATCAAGGGATCAGGGGCTTTCCCTCGAGGCTTTCCCCGAGGCTTTCCCAAGAGGCTTTCCCACAGGGCTGTCCACGTGCCACCGTGGTGTGAGTCGATCCTCGGCTTGAAAGTCGAGGCAGTGCAGGGAAAACAGGTTTCCCTGAAATGGACTGAGACATCTGGGGGCTCTGGGAATGGTGGCACGACCCTGGAGCTCCTCTTGCCTTTCCTGTGGAGAGCGCCTCCTCTTGAGATGCGACGGGAATGCCAGGAATTCTTTCCCCAACACGCAGGGAAAGGATCCCTCCTCTCGAGCTAGGAGGCGGAAATGGGGCTCCTCTTGATGTGGGCGGGACTCTCGCGATTCCTCTAGAGTGGAGACGGGTATGTCGGGTACTACTTGAGTTGCAGCAAGGGTGTGAAGGACCCTTTGGAAGTTCCAGAGGTTAGGTGTGATTAACCTCGAGTCGCTTCAGCAGAAATGGGCCTCAACTCGCCTGGAGGGAGAACCTCCTGGATTTTCTCGAGTTGCGGCAGGTACTCTCGACTTACGCCGGGGACCTCAGGGACCCGTTCTGGTTGCCTCTGGAAAGGCCAGTCCCCATGCGACTTGCTCGGGGGCCTATCAGGATTCCTCTCCCGTCGATGCCGGGGCCTTAGACCTTTTGTGGAGTCGGTGCCGGAAATTGAGGATTCCTCTCCAGTGCTGACATGGATCTTGGGGTACTTCTGGAGTCTCCCCAGGGGAGTCAGCCTCGTCTCGAGTGGGGGCATACACGTGCGCTTTCCTCCCGAGCTGTAGCAGCAGTGTCACACTTCCCTTCGCGTGGATCAAGGGATCTGTGGCTTTCCCTCGAGGCTTTCCCACAGCGCTGTCCCACGTGCCACCGTGGTGTGAGTTGATCCTCGGCTTGAAAGTCGAGGCAGTTTCCCTGGAATGGACTGAGACATCTGGGGGATTCTGGGAATGGTGGTACGACCCTGGAGTTCTTCTCGTTTTCCTGTGGAGAGCGCCTCCTCTTGAGATGCGACGGGAATGCCGGGAATTCTTTCCCGAACACGCAGGGAAAGGATCTCTCCTGTCGAGCTAGGAGGCGGAATCGGGGCTCCTCTGCATGTGGGCGGGACTCTCGTGCTTCCTCTCGAGTGGAGACGGGTATGTCGGGGAACTTCTTGAGTTGCAGCAAGGGTGTGAAGGACCCTTTGGAAGTTCCAGAGGTTAGGTGTGATTAGCCTCGAGATGCCTCAGCGGAAATGGGCCTCATCTCGCCTGCAGGGGAGAACCTCCTGGATTTTTTGGAGTTGCGGCAGGTGCTCTTGGCTTACGACGGGCACCTCAGGGACCCGGTCTGGTGGCCTCAGAAAGGCCAGTCCCCATGCGAGTTGCTCGGGGCCTCTCGGGATTCCTCTCCCGTCGATGCCGGGGCCTAAGAACTTGTGTGGAGTCGGTGCCGGAACCTGAGGACTCCTCTCCAGTGCTGACATGGATCTTGGGGTACTTCTGGAGTCTTCCCAGGGGAGTCAGTCCTCGTCTCGAGTGGGTGCATGCACGTGCGCTTTCCTCACAAGGTTTGCAGTGTCACGGCGTGGATCAGGGGCGGGGATCTGTGGCTTTCCCTCGAGGCTTTCCCCGAGGCTTTCCCACAAGTCTTTCCCACGAGTCCAGGGTCGTAACACCATTCCAGAGTCCCCCAGATGTCTCAGTCCATTCCAGGGAAACCTGTTTTCCCTGCACTGCCTCGACTTTCAAGCCCAGGGTCGACTTTCACCACGGTGGCACGTGGGACAGCCCTGTGGAAAGCCTCGTGGGAAAGTCTCGTGGGCCTCGAGGGAAAGCCACAGATCCCTTGATCCAGGCGAAGAGAAGCGTGACACTGCTGCTACAGCTCGGGAGGAAAGCACACGTGCATGCCCCCACTCGAGACGAGGACTGACTCCCCTGGGGAGACTCCAGAAGTACCCCAAGATCCATGTCAGCACTGGAGAGGAATCCTCTGGTTCTGGCACCGACTCCAAACAAGGTCTTAGGCCCCGGCATCGACGGGAGAGGAATCCTGAGAGGCCACCGTGCAACTCACATGGGTACTGGCATTTCCTCAGGCCAACAGAGCGGTTCCCTGAGGTCCCCGTCATAGGTCGAGAGCACCTGCCGCAACTTGAGAAAATCCAGGTGGTTGTCCCTTCCAGGAGAGATGGGCCCATTTCCGCTAGGGCGTCTCGAGGCTAATCACACCTAAGCTCTGGAATTTCCAAAGAGTCCTTCACACCCTTGCTGCAACTCAAGAAGTTCCACGACATACCCGTCTCCACTCGAGAGGAGGCACGAGAGTCCCGCCCACATCCAGAGGAGCCCCGTTTCCGACTCATAGCTCGAGAGGAGGGATCCTTTCCCAGCGTGATAGGGAAAGAATTCTCGGAGTCACTCTCCACAGGAAAGGCGAGAGGAACTCCCTGTCATGCCACCATTCCAGAGTCCCCCAGATGTCTCAGTCAATTCCAGGAAATCCTGTTTTCCCTGCACTGCCTCGACTTCAAGCTGGGGATCAACTCACACCATGGTGGTAACGTGGGACAGCCCTGTGGGAAAGCCTCGTGGGAAAGCCTCGAGGGAAAGCCACAGATCCCTTGATTCACGGGAAGGGAAGCGTGACACTGCTGCTACAGCTCGGGAGGAAAGCGCACGTGCATGTCCCCACTCGAGACGAGGACTGACTTCCCTCGGGAGACTCCAGTAGTACCCCAAGATCCATGTCAGCACTGGAGAGGAATCCTCAGGTTCCGGCACCGACTCCGTACAAGGTCTCAGACCCCAGCCTCAACGGGAGAGGAATCCCGAGAGGCCATCGAACAACTCGCATGGAGCCTGGCCTTTCCTCAGGACACCGGAGAGGGTTCCTGAGGTCCCCGTTGTAATTCTAGAGCACCTGCCACACTCGAGAAAATCCAGGAAGTTCTCCCCTCCCGGCGAGATGAGGCCCATTTCCGCTGAGGCGTCTCGAGGCTAATAACACCTAACCTCTGGAACTTCCAAAGAGTCTTTCACAGTCATGCTGCAACTCAAGAAGTTCCCCCGACATACCCGTCTCCACTCAAGAGGAAGCACGAGTGTCCCGGCCACATCCAGAGGAGCTCCGTTTCCGGCTCGTAGCTCGAGATGAGCGATCCTTTCCCTGATTGGTCGGGAAAGAATTCCCGGCATTCCCATCGCATCTCAAGAGGAGGCGCTCTCCAAAGGAAAGGGGAGAGGAACTGCAGGGTCGTGCCACCATTCCGAGACTCACCCAGATGTCTCAGTCCATTCCACAGGAACCTGTTTTCCCTGCACTGCCTTGGCCTTCATGCCGAGGATCGACTCACACCACCGTCACACGTGGGACAGACCTGTTGGAAAGCCTAGTGGGAAAGACTCGAGGGAAAGCCACAGATCCCTTGGTCCAGGCATGGGAAGCGTGACACTGCTGCTACAGCATGGGAGGAAAGGGCACGCTCATGCCCCCACTCGAGACGAGGCCTGACTCCCTTGTGGAGACTCGAGAAGTACCACAAAATCCATGTCAGCACTGGAGAGGAATCCTCCAGTTCCGGCCGATCCACACAAGTCTTAGCCCCGGCATCGACGGGAGAGGAATCACAGAGCCCCTAGCACACGCATGATGATGGCGTTTCTGCGGCGCCAGAGCGGGTCTGAAGTCCCCGTCGTACTCGAGAGCACGTGCGATTACGACGGGACTTCAGGGACCCCTCTGGCGGCCGAGATACGCCAGTCATCAGGTGTGTAGGCCTCTCCTGATCTCCCCGTCGATGCCGGGCTAAGACCTTGTGTGGAGTCGGGCGGAAGTGAGGATCGTTCCAGTGCTGACATGGATTTTGTGGTACTTCTCGAGTCTCCACAAGGGAGTCAGGCCTCGTCTCGAGTGGGGGGCATGAGCGTGCCCTTTCCTCCCATGCTGTAGCAGCAGTGTCACGCTTCCCCATGCCTGCGACCAAGGGATCTGTGGCTTTCCCTCGAGTCTTTTCCCACTAGGCTTTCCAACAGGTCTGTCCCACGTGTGACGGTGGTGTGAGTCGATCCTCGGCATGAAGGCCAAGGCAGTGCAGGGAAAACAGGTTCCTGTGGAATGGACTGAGACATCTGGGTGAGTCTCGGAATGGTGGCACGACCCTGCAGTTCCTCTCCCCTTTCCTTTGGAGAGCGCCTCCTCTTGAGATGCGATGGGAATGCCGGGAATTCTTTCCCGACCAATCAGGGAAAGGATCGCTCATCTCGAGCTACGAGCCGGAAACGGAGCTCCTCTGGATGTGGCCGGGACACTCGTGCTTCCTCTTGAGTGGAGACGGGTATGTCGGGGAACTTCTTGAGTTGCAGCATGACTGTGAAAGACTCTTTGGAAGTTCCAGAGGTTAGGTGTTATTAGCCTCGAGACGCCTCAGCGGAAATGGGCCTCATCTCGCCGGGAGGGGAGAACTTCCTGGATTTCTCGAGTGTGGCAGGTGCTCTAGAATTACAACGGGGACCTCAGGAACCCTCTCCGGTGTCCTGAGGAAAGGCCAGGCTCCATGCGAGTTGTTCGATGGCCTCTCGGGATCCTCTCCCGTTGAGGCCTGGGGTCTGAGACCTTGTACGGAGTCGGTGCCGGAACCTGAGGATTCCTCTCCAGTGCTGACATGGATCTTGGGGTACTACTGGAGTCTCCCGAGGGAAGTCAGTCCTCGTCTCGAGTGGGGACATGCACGTGCGCTTTCCTCCCGAGCTGTAGCAGCAGTGTCACGCTTCCCTTCGCGTGAATCAAGGGATCTGTGGCTTTCCCTCGAGGCTTTCCCACGAGGCTTTCCCACAGGGCTGTCCCACGTACCACCATGGTGTGAGTTGATCCCCAGCTTGAAAGTCGAGGCAGTGCAGGGAAAACAGGATTTCCTGGAATTGACTGAGACATCTGGGGACTCTGGGAATGGTGGCATGACAGGGAGTTCCTCTCGCCTTTCCTGTGGAGAGTGACTCCCGAGAATTCTTTCCCTATCACGCTGGGAAAGGATCCCTCCTCTCGAGCTATGAGTCGGAAACGGGGCTCCTCTGGATGTGGGCGGGACTCTCGTGCCTCCTCTCGAGTGGAGACGGGTATGTCGTGGAACTTCTTGAGTTGCAGCAAGGGTGTGAAGGACCTTTGGAAATTCCAGAGCTTAGGTGTGATTAGCCTCGAGACGCCCCAGCGGAAATGGGCCATCTCTCCTGGAAGGGACAACCACCTGGATTTTCTCAAGTTGCGGCAGGTGCTCTCGACCTATGACGGGGACCTCAGGGAACCGCTCTGTTGGCCTGAGGAAATGCCAGTCCGCATGCGAGTTGCACGGTGGCCTCTCAGGTTTCCTCTCCCGTCGATGCCTGGGCCTAAGACCTTGTTTGGAGTCGGTGCCAGAACCAGAGGATTCCTCTCCAGTGCTGACATGGATCTTGGGGTACTTCTGGAGTCTCCCCAGGGGAGTCAGTCCTCGTCTCGAGTGGGGCATGCACGTGTGCTTTCCTCCCGAGCTGTAGCAGCAGTGTCACGCTTCCCTTCGCGTGGATCAAGGGATCTGTGGCTTTCCCTCGAGGCTTTCCACGAGACTTTCCCACGAGGCTTTCCCACAGGGCTGTCCCACGTGCCACCGTGGTGAAAGTCGACCCTGGGCTTGAAAGTCGAGGCAGTGCAGGGAAAACAGGTTTCCCTGGAATGGACTGAGACATCTGGGGGACTCTGGAATGGTGTCACGACCCTGGACTTCCTCTCGCCTTTCCTGTGGAGAGCACCACCTCTTGAGATGCAACGGGAACGCCGGAAATTCTTTCCCCACCAAGCAGGGAAAGGATCCCTCCTCTCGAGCTAGGAGGCGGAAACGGGGCTCCTCTGGATGTGGGCGGGACTCTCGTACTTCCTCTCGAGTGTCGACGGGTATGTGGGGGAACTTCTTGAGTTGCAGGAAGGGTGTGAAGGACGCTTTGCAAGTTCCAGAGGTTAGGTGTGATTAGCGTCGAGATGCCTCAGTGGAAATGGGCCTCATCTCGCCTGGAGGGGAGAACTCCTGAATTTTCTCGAGTTGCGGCAGGTGCTCTCGACTTACGACAGGGACCTCAGGGACCGCTCTGGTGGACTCAGGAAAGGACAGTCCCATGCAAGTTGCTCGGGGGCCTCTCGGGATTCCTCTCCCCGATGCCGGGCCTAAGACTTTGTGTGGAGTCGGTGCCGGAACCTGAGGTTTCCTAACAGTGCTGACATGGATCTTGGGGTACTTCTGAAGTCTCCCCAGGGGAGTCAGTCCTCGTCTCGAGTGGGGGCATGCACGTGCGCTTTCCCCCGAGCTGTAGCAGCAGTGTCACACTTCTTGGCGATTGGATCATGGTATCAGTGGCTTTCCCTGAAGGCTTTCCCTCGAGGCTTTTCCACGAGGCTTTCCCACAGGGCTGTCCCACGTGCCACCGTGGTGTGAGTTGATCCTCGGCTTGAAAGTCGAGGCAGTGCAGGGAAAACAAGTTTCCTGGAATGGACTGAGACATCTGAGGGAATCTGGGAATGGTGGCACGACCCTGGAGTTCCTCTCGCCTTTTCTGTGGAGAGCGCCTACTCTTGAGATGCGACGGGAATGCCGGAAATTCTTTCCCGACCACGCAGGGAAAGCATCCCTTCTTTCCAGCTATGAGGTGGAAACGGGGTCCTCCTCATGTGGGAGAGACTCTCGTGCTTCCTCTCGAGTGGAGACGGGCAGGTTGGGGAACTTCTTGAGTTGCAGCAAGGTGAGAAGGACCTTTGGCAGTTCTAGAGGTTAGGTGTGATTAGCCCCGAGATGCCTCAATGGAAATGGGCCTCATCTCGCCTGGAGGGGAGAAACTCCTGGATATTCTAGAGTTGCTGCAGGTGCTCTCGACTTACGATGGGGACCTCAGGGACCCGCTCTGGTGGCCTCAGGAAATTCCAGTCCCATGCGAGTTGCTCGGGGCCTCTCCGGATTCCTCTCCCGTCGATGCCGGGGCCTCAGACCTTACGTAGAGTCGGTGCTGTAACCTGAGGATTCCTCTCCAGTGCTGACATGGATCTTGGTGTACTGCTGGAGTCTCCCCAGGGGAGTCAGTCCTCGTCTCGGTTGAGGGCATGCACGTGCGCTTTCCTCCCCAGCTGTAGCAGCAGTGTCGCGCTTCCTTCGCGTGGATCAAGGGATCTGCGGCTTTCCCTCGAGGCTTTCCCACGAGGCTTTCCCACGAGGCTTTGCCACAGGGCTGTCCCACGTGCCACAGTGGTGTGAGTCGATCCTCGGCTTGAAAGTCGAGTCAGAGCGGGGAAACAGGTTTCCCTGGAATGGACTGAGACATCTGGGGGACTCGGAGAATGGTGGCATGTCCCTGGAGTTCCTCTCGCCTTTCCTGTGAAGAGCGCCTCCTCTTGAGATGGGACGGGAACGCCGGGAATTCTTTCCCGACCTCCCAGGGAAAGGATCCCTCCTCTCGAGCTATGAGGCGGAAACGGGGCTCCTCTGGATGTGGGCGGAACTATCGTGCTTCCTCTTGAGTGGAGATGGGTATGTCGGGGAACTTCTTGATTTGCAGCAAGGGTGTGAAGGACCCTTTGGAAGTTCCAGAGTTTAAGTGTGCTTAGCCTTGAGATGTGTCAGCGGAAATAGGCTTCATTTTGCCTGGAGGGGAGAACATCCTTGATTTTCTCGAGTTGCGGCAGGTGGCTCTCTCGACTTACGACGGGACGCAGGGACCCGCTCTGGTGGCCTCAGGAAAGGCCAGTCAAGATCCAAGACAGCACTGGAGAGGGAGAGACATCACGAGAGGCTTCCGAGCAACTCGCATGGTGACTGGCCTTTCCTGAGGACACCAAAAGCGGGTCCCTGAGGTCCCCGTCGTAAGTCGAGAGCACCTGGCGCAACTCGAGAAAATCCAGGAGGTTCTCCCCTCCAGGCGAGATGAGACCCATTTGCGCTGAGGCATCTCGAGTTAATCACACCTAACCTCTGGAACTTCCAAAGGGCCCTTCACACCCTTGCTGCAACTCAAGAAGTTCCCCGACATACCCGTTTCCACTCGAAAGGAAGCACGAGAGTCCCGCCCACAACCAGAAGAGCCCCGTTTCAGCCTCATAGCTCGAGAGGAGGGATCCTTTCCCTGCGTGGTCGGAAAGAATTTCCGCGTTCCCGTCGCATCTCAAGAAGAGGCGCTCTCCACAGGAAAGGCGAGAGGAACTCAGGGTCGTGCCACCATTCCCAGAGCCCCCAGATGTCTCAGTCGATTCAGGGAAAATGGGTTCGCAATGCCTCGACTTTCAAGCCGAGGATCGACTCAGACCTCGGTGGCACGTGGGACAGCCCTGTGAAAAGCCTAGTGGGAAAGCCTCGTGGAAAGCCTACAGAGAAAGCCACAGATCCCTGGATCCACGCAAAGGGAAGCGTGACACTGCTGCTAAGCTCGGGAGGAAAGCGGCACGGCACGCCACACTCGCGACGAGGACTGACTCCCCTGGGAGACTCCAGAAGTACCCCAAGATCCATGTCAGAACTGGAGAGGAATCCTCAGGTTCCGGCACCGACTCCACACAAGGTCTCAGCCCGGCATAGACGGGAGAGGAATCGCTAGAGGCCCACGAGCAACTCGCATGGGGACGGGCCTTTCCTGAGGGCACTAGAGCGGGTCCCTGAGGTCCCCGTCGTAAGCCGAGAGCACCTGCGCAACTCGAGAAAATCCAGGAGGTTCTCCCTCCAGCGAGATGAGGCCCATTTCCGCTGAGGAGTCTCGAGGCTTATCACACCTAATCTCTGGAACTTTCAAAGGGTCCTTCACACCCTTGCTGCAACTCAAGAAGTTCCCGACATACCCGTCTCCACTCGAGAGGAAGCTCGAGAGTCCCGCCTCATCCTTAGGAGCCCCTTTCCGCTTCCTAGCTCGAGAGGAGGGATCCTTCCCTGCGCGTGGTCGGGAAAGAATTCCCGGCGTTCCCGTCGCATCTCAAGAGGAGGCGCTCTCCACAGGAAAGGCCAGAGGAACTCCAGGTCATGCCACACCCAGAGTCCCCCAGATGTCTCAGTCCATTCCAGGGAAACCTGTTTCCCGACTGGAAATGCCTGAACTTAAGCCGAGGATCGACATTCACACCACGGTTGGCGAGCGGACCAGCGCCTGCAGGGAAAGCCCGAAGAATGCACAGATCACCGTTTGGTTCCCCGCGAAGGGAAAGCGTAACACTGGCTGCTACAGCTCAGGGGGAGGAAAGCCCGCGACAGTGCATGCTCCCCTCGAGACGGGAAACTGACTCCCTGGGGGAATTCCAGGCAAGGTACCCTAAGATTCCATGTCACACTGAGAGGAAAATCACTCAAGGATTCCGGAACTGTATCAGAACACAGAGTCTCAGGCCCAGCACGACCCTGGGAGAGGAATCCGAGAGGACCCGGGCAGCCAAGCTGCCGCATGGGGACTGGCCTTTCCTGAAAGGCCAGCAAGCCGGGTTGCCCTGGAGGTCCCGTCGTAAGTCAAGAGCAAGCCTGCAGCAATCGAGAGAAATCCAGGAGAGTTCTCCGCCTCCAGGCCGAGATGAGGCCATCTTCCGCTGAGGCGTCTCGAGCTATTCGCACTAACCTCTGAAGGTCAAAGGGTCCTTCACACGCTTGCTGGGCAACTCAAAGAAGTTCCGCCGACATACCGTCTCCACTCGAGAGAAAAGCACTAGAAGTCCCCCGCCGCACATCAGGAGGAGACACCGGTTGTCCCCCATGCTAGCTCCGAAGAGAAGTGATTCCTTTCCCTGAGTGGTCGGGAAAAGATTCCGCCGGCGTTCCGGATCGCATGCCAAGGTGGAGTGCGCTCTCCACAAGAAAGGCGATAGCGAACTCGCAGGGTCAGTGTCACCATTCCCAGAAGCCCAAGTATGTCTCAGTCCCCATGTCTCAGGGATACCTGTACTTCCTGGCACTGGCGTCGACTTCAAGCCGATGATCGACGGACACCGACGGGTGGCACGTGGGAGCGAGCCCCTGGGGAAATGCTGCAGTGGGAGAAGCCATCGGGGAGAAGCCCTCGAGGGAAAATCCACAAATCACTTTGATCCACCGCGAAAGGAACAGCCGTGACCACTGCTGCTCAGCTCGAGAGAACGACACGTGCATGGTCACCCCCCCACTGCGAGACGAGGACTGACCCCCTGGGGCCCTCAGAAGGTACCCGCGCAAGATCGCATGCTCAGCACTGGAGAGGAACCTCAGGTTGCCGGCACCGACTCCACACAACGGTCTTAGGCCGCCGGCATCGACGGGAGAGGAATCCGAGCTGGCCCCGAGCAACTTGCATGGGGACTGGCCGTTTCGCTGAGGCACCAGCACGCGGGTCCCCTGAGGGTCCCCCGTCGTTAGTTCGAGGGGAGCGACCTGCGTCACTGACGAGAGAAAAGGGATTAATCGGCAAGGAGGTTCTCCCCCTCGCAGAGGCGAGAATGAGGCCACCACATTTCCGCTGAAGGCGTCTGCTAGAGGTAATCACACCTAGAAACCAGCCTATGCACACGTTCCAGAAGGGTCGCTTCAACCTTGCTGAAACCAGAGAAGTTCCCGACATTACCCGTCTCCACTCGAAGATGAAGGCACGAGAGTCTCGCCACATCCAGAGACCCCGTTTCGACTCCTAGCTCGAGAGGTGATCCTTTCCCATGGCGTGG
>NW_017204122.1:0-5776 GCF_001704415.2 Capra hircus | reverse complement strand
AGGAGGCGCTCTCCACAGGAAAGGCGAGAGGAACTCCAGGGACATGCCACATTCTCCGAGTCCCCCAGATGTCTCAGTCCATTCCAGGGAAACCTGTTTCCCCGCACTGACTCGACTTCAAGCCGAGGATCGACTCACACCACTGTGGCACGTGGACAGCCCTGTGGCAAAGCCTCGTGTGGAAAGCCTCGTGGGAAAGCCTCGAAGGAAAGCCACAGATCCCTTGATCCACGCGAAGGGAAGCGCGACACTGCTGCTACAGCTGGGGAGGAAAGCGCACGTGCATGCCCTCAACCGAGACGAGGACTGACTCCCCTGGGGAGACTCCAGCAGTACACCAAGATCCATGTCAGCACTGGAGAGGAATCCTCAGGTTACAGCACCGACTCTACGTAAGGTCTGAGGCCCCGGCATCGACGGGAGAGGAATCCGGAGAGGCCCCGAGCAACTCGCATGGGGACTGGAATTTCCTGAGGCCACGAGCGGGTCCCTGAGGTCCCCATCGTAAGTCGAGAGCACCTGCCGCAACTCGAGAATATCCAGGAGTTTCTCCCCCTCCAGGCGAGATGAGGCCCATTTCCATTGAGGCATCTCGGGGCTAATCACACCTAACCTCTAGAACTGCCAAAAGGGTCCTTCACACCCTTGCTGCAACTCAAGAAGTTCCCAACATACCCGTCTCCACTCGAGAGGAAGCACGAGAGTCCCTCCACATGAGGAGGAGCCCCGTTTCCACTCATAGCTCGAAAGAAGGGATCCTTTCCCTGCGTGGTCGGAAAGAATTTCCGGCATTCCCATCGCATCTCAAGAGTAGGCGCTCTCCACAGAAAAGGCGAGAGGAACTCCAGGGTCGTGCCACCATTCCCAGATTCCCTCAGATGTCTCAGTCCATTCCAGGGAAACTTGTTTTCCCTGCACTGCCTCGACTTTCAAGCCGAGGATCGACTCACACCACGGTGGCACGTGGGCAGCCTGTGGGAAAGCCTCGTGGAAAAGCTCGAGGGAAAGCCTTCAGGGAAAGCCACTGATACCATGATCCAATCGCCAAGAAGCGTGACACTGCTGCTACAGCTCGGGAGGAAAGCGCACGTGCATGCCCCAACTCGAGACGAGGACTGACTCCCCTGGGGAGACTTCAGAAGTACCCCCAAGATCCATGTCAGCACTGTCAGGAATCCTCAGGTTCCGGCACCAACTCCACACAAAGTCTTAGGCCCCGGCATCGACGGGAGAGGACCCCGAGAGGCCCCCGAGCAACTTGCATGGGGACTGGCCTTTCCTGAGGCCACCAGAGCGGGTCCCTGAGGTCCCTGTCGTAAGTCGAGAGCACCTGCCGCAACTCGAGAAAATTCAGGAGGTTCTCCCCTCCAGGCGAGATGAGGCCCATTTCCACTGAGGCATCTCGATGCTAATCACACCTAACCTCTGGAACTTGCAAAGCGTCCTTCACAACCTTGCTGCAACTCAAGAAGTTCCCGGACATACCCGTCGACACTCGAGAGGAAGTACGAGAGTCCCGCCCACATCCAGAGGAGCCCCGTTTCCGCCTCCTAGCTCGAGAGGAGGGATCCTTTCCCTGCGTGGTGGGGAAAGAATTTCCGGCGTTCCCGTTGCATCTCAAGAGGGGGTGCTCTCCACAGGAAAGGCGAGAGGAAGTCCAGGGTCGTGACACCATTCCCAGAGTCCCCCAGATGTCTCAGTCAATTCCACGAAATCCTGTTTTCCCTGCACTGCCTCGACTTTCAAGCCGAGGATCAACTCACACCACGTGGTACGTGGGACAGCCCTGTGGGAAAGCCTCGTGGGAAAGCCTCGAGGGAAAGCCACAGATCCCTTGATTCACGCGAAGGGAAGCGTGACACTGCTGCTACAGCTCGGGAGGAAAGCGCACGTGCATGCCCCCACTCGAGACGAGGACTGACTCCCCTCGGGAGACTCCAGTAGTACCCCAAGATCCATGTCAGCACTGGAGAGGAATCCTCAGGTTCCGGCACCGACTCCGTACAAGGTCTCAGACCCCGGCATCAACGGGAGAGGAATCCCGAGAGGCCATCGAACAACTCGCATGGAGACTGGCCTTTCCTCAGGACACCGGAGAGGGTCCCTGAAATCCCCGTCGTAATTCTAGAGCACCTGCCACACTCGAGAAAATCCAGGAGGTTCTCCCCTCCAGGTTAGATGAGGCCCATTTCCGCTGAGGCGTCTCGAGGCTAATCACACCTAACCTCTGGAACTTCCAAAGGTTCCTTCACACCTTAGCTGCACTCAAGAAGTTCCCCGACACACCCGTCTCCACTCCAGAGGAAGCACGAGGGTCCGGCCACATCCAGAGGAGCTCCGTTTCCGCCTCCAAGCTAAAGATGAGGGATCCTTCCTGCTTCCTCGGGATAGAATTCCGACGTTTCGGACGCTTCTCAAGAGGAGGCCCACTGCACAGGAAAGGCGAGAAGAACTCATGGGTCGTGCCACCATTCCAAGAGTCCCCCAGATATCTCAGTCCATTCCAGAGGATCCTGTTTTCCCTGCACTGCTTCGACTTTCACGCCGAGGATCGACTCACACCACGGTGGCACGTGGGAGGGCCCTGTGGGAAAGCCTCGTGGGAAAGCCTTGAGGGAAAGCCACAGATCCCTTGATCCACGCGAAGGGAAGCGTGACACTGCTGCTACAGCACGGGAGGAAAGCGCACGTGCATGCCCCCACTCGAGACGAGGACTGACTCCCCTTGGGAGACTCCAGAAGTACCCCAACATGCATGTCAGCCTTGGAGAGGAATCCTCAGATTCCGGCCCCGACTCCACACAAGGTCTTAGGCCCTGGCATCGACGGGAGTGGAATAGCGACAGGCCCTCTAGCAACTCGCATGGGGACTGGCCTTTCCTGAGGTCACCAGAGCGGTCCCTGAGGTCCCCGTCGTAAGTCGAGAGCACCTGCCGCAACTCGGTAAAATCCAGGCGGTTCTCCCCTCCAGGCGAGATGAGGCCCGTTTCCCCTGAGGTGTCTCGAGGCTAATCACACGTGACCTCTGGAACTTCCAAAGAGTCTTTCACAGTCATGCTGCAACTCAAGAAGTTCCCCGACATACCCGTCTCCACTCAAGAGGAAGCACGAGTCCCGGCCACATCCAGAGGAGCTCCGTTTCCGGCTCGTAGCTCGAGATGAGCGATCCTTTCCCTGATTGGTCGGGAAAGAATTCCGGCATTCCCATCGCATCTCAAGAGGAGGCGCTCTCCAAAGGAAAGGGGAGAGGAACTGCAGGGTCGTGCCACCATTCCGAGACTCACCCAGATGTCTCAGTCCATTCCACAGGAACCTGTTTTCCCTGCACTGCCTTGGCCTTCATGCCGAGGATCGACTCACACCACTTCACACGTGGGACAGCCCTGTGGGAAAGCCTAGTGGGAAAGACTCGAGGGAAAGCCACAGATCCCTTGGTCCAGGCATGGGGAAGCGTGACACACTGCTGCTACAGCATGGGAGGAAAGGGCACGCTCATGCCCCACTCGAGACGAGGCCTGACTCCCTTGTGGAGACTCGAGAAGTACCACAAAATCCATGTCAGCACTGGAGAGGAATCCTCAGCTTCCGGCCCCGACTCCACACAAGGTCTTAGGCCCCGGCATCGACGGGAGAGGAATCACGAGAGGCCCCCTAGCAACACGCATGATGACTGGCGTTTCCTGCGGCCGCCAGAGCGGGTCCCTGAAGTCCCCGTCGTAACTCGAGAGCACCTGCTGAAACTCGGGAATATCCAGGAGCCTCTCCATTCCAGGCGACATGAGGCCCATTTCTGCTGAGGCATCTCGAGACTAACCACACCTAACCTCTGGAACTTCCAAAGGGTCCTTCACACCCTTGCTGCAACTCAAGAAGTTCCCCGACATACCCGTTCCTCTTCACATTCAGCCATAATGGTGGTGTCATCTGCATATCTAAGTTTATTGATATTTCTACCGGCAATCTTGATTCCAGCTCATGTATCTTCCATCCCAGCATTTTTCATGATGTACTCTGCATAGAAGTTAAATAAACAGGGTGACAATATACAGCCTTTGCATACTCCTTTTCCTTTTTGGAACCAGTCTGTTGTTCCATGTCCTACTCTAACTGTTGCTTCCTGACCTTCATCCAGATTTCTCAAGAGGCAGGTTAGGTGGTCTGGTATTCCCATCTCTTTCAGAATTGTGGCTAAAACAACAGTATAAGGACCTTTCCGATGTCAGGCCAAGGAATTGTGTTTCCAGTCATTGAGCCACACCTGATCACTGAGCACAAATTCATGAATCTGTTCCTCAAGGGGAATGATATTCTTTTTTATACAAACTTAGTTACCTGATTTATTACTTTACCTAATTGTTCCATCTGCTGTGAAATCCCACCCCCTTACTTGTGGCAAATCTGCTAACACCTGCCTCACTGTGGGAGGGGGTCTCCCATAGAAAATTTCATAAGGACAACAACTATGGGAACGTGCAGTTACCCGTAATATGAGTAAGTCTGCCGGAAGCAAGCCCATCCATGTACAGTCAGTCTCTATGATCCATTTTGAAAGTGTCTCTTCAAGAGTTTGGTTGTTTCTTTCCACCATTCCAGAAACACTGGGGCCTATATGCTGTATGTAATTTCCACTGATATTTAGAGCTTCACATACCTGTTAATTAACGCGGCTGCAAAGACAGGGCCATTGTCGGATTCTATACTGGTTGGAAACCCAAGTCTGGGAATTATTTCTCAAATCAGCGAGCTACTTCGTTTTCTTTTTTCAGATCAGGTAGGGAAGGCCTCTGCCCAACCGGAGAAGGTACCTACTATTCTAGTAAGTTATGATAACAGGTGACTGCCTTTGCTTCCCCGAAGGACACTCGCTTTCCCTGCATCCTGAGAACTCCACGTCTCAGCCAGTTGGAAAAGCGCTTCTTGGAGGTCATTATTCAGGGGCAATTTCCCCTGGAGCCCGGGGCCATAGGGAGCGGCTCCACACTCCCAGGGAAAGGCAGAGCCACAGCCACACATCTGTCCCATCCCCTTTGCTCTGTAGGAGAGCTCTAGTGAGCCTAGGTCTGTCAGGAAAATTCTTGGCTCCTATGGGGACACATTCTATGTGTGAAACTGCATCCAGGACCTAGGGCCACAGGGCGCCTGTTTCTCTCGGGGCGGAGGGTGGGGGGCCTGAAGCAGTGCGGCCCAGCAACAGCTTCCACATCCATCCAATTGCTCTTTTCTTACCTCTGATAGAACTAGCTTTGTTCCAGCCTTTGGCAATTTGGAGGCAAGCGGCCCCACTTCCTCCCCAAGGAGGCATGGGACCTAATTTTGAGTGGAAAGGCCCCTCACGGAGCTGAACCCAGGAAGGCACCAGTCATGTCTGACACATTCCTGCATCCTGCTTCTTCATGAGCAATACCGCTATAAGCTAGGAATGTCTTTCCAAAGGCTCAGAAAGGACAGGGAGATGCATGGTGCTGCCTCTGGAATTTCGGTCCTCTGAGCAGACCTGGAGGTCTCCCCTTGAAGAAGCTAACCAGTTTCTTCCAAATACAGGCTTGCAAACACACACTGGGTGGCTGCCTCTTCTTCCCTGAAGGACGATCACTTTCCCCGCATCCTGTGAACTCTGCATCCCAGCCTGCTGGAAAAGCGCTTCTTGGAGGTCATTTTTCAGGGACAATTTTCCCTGGAGCCCGGGCTGTAGGGAGGGCCCCATGCTCGCTGTGAAAGGCAGAGTCACATCCACAGTCTGTTCTACCCTTTTGCCCTGTGGGAGAGCTCTAGTGAG
>NW_017204121.1:0-5776 GCF_001704415.2 Capra hircus | reverse complement strand
GGCTTTCCTCGACTTAAGCGAGGCTTTCCCACGACGCTTTCCCACCAGCTTTCCACGACGTGTGATGTCCACGTGCCACCGTGGTGTCAGTCGATCCTCGTCTTGAAAGTTGAGTCAGTGCGGGAAAACAGGCTTCCGTGGAATGGACTGAGACATCTGGGGGATCTGGGAATGGTGGCACGACCCTGGAGTACCTCTCGCCTTTCCTGTGGAGAGCGCTCCCTCTTGAGATGTGACGGGAACGCCGGGAATTCTTTCCGACCACGCAGGGAATGGATCCCTCCTGTTGAGCTATGAGGGCGAAACGGGGCTCATCTGGATGTGGGCGGGACACTCGTGCTTCCTCTCGAGTGGAAACGGGTATGTCGGGGAACTTCTTGAGTTGCAGAGTGTGAAGGACGCTTTGTAACTTCCAGAGGTTAGGTGTGATTAGCCTCGAGACGTCTCAGCAGAAATGGTCCTCATCTCGCCTGAAAGGGAGAACCTCCTGGATTTATTCAAGTTGCGGCAGGTGCTCTCGACCTACGACGGGGCCCTCAGGGACCCTCTCTGGTGGCCTCAGGAAAGGCCAGTCCCCATGCAAGTTGCACGGGGACCTCTCGGGATTCCTCTCCCGTCGGTGCCGGGGCCTAAGAACTTGTGTGGAGTCGGTGCCGGAACCTGAGGTTTCCTCTCCAGTGCTGACATGGATTTTGGAGTACTTCTGGAGTCTCCCCAGGGGAGTCAGTCCTTGTCTCGAGTGGGAGCATGCACGTGCGCTTTCCTCCCGAGCTGCAGCAGCAGTGTCATGGTTCCCTTCGCGTGGATCAAGGGATCTGTGGCTTTCCCTCGAGGCTTTCCCAAAGGGCTGTCCCACGTGCCACCGTGGTGTGAGTCGATCCTCGTCCTGAAAGTCGAGGCAGTGTAGGGAAAAAAGTTTCCCTGGAATGGACTGAGACATCTGGGGGACTCTGGGAATGGTTGCACGACCCTGGAGTTCCGCTCGCCTTTCCTGTGGAGAGCGCCTCCTCTTGAGATGCGACGGGAACGCCGGGAATTCTTTCCCGACCATGCAGGGAAAGGATCCCTCCTCTCGAGCTAGGAGGCGGAAACGGGGTTCCTCTAGATGTGGGCGGGACTCTCGTGCTTCCTCTCGAGTGGAGACGGGTATGTCAGCGAACTTCTTGAGTTGCAGCAAGGGTGTGAAGGACCCTTTGGAAGTTCCAGAGGTTTGGTGTGATTAGCCTCGAGACGCCTCAGCGGAAATGGGCCTCATCTCGCCTGGAAGGGAGAACCTCCTGGATTTTCTCGAGTTGCGGCAGGTGCTCTTGACTAACGACGGGGACATCAGGAACCCGCTCTGGTGGCCTCAGGAAAGGCAGGTCCCCATACGAGTTGCTCGGGGGCCTCTCGGGATTCCTCTCCCCTGATGCCGGGGCCTAAGCCCTTGCGTGGAGTCGGTGCCGGAACCTGAGGATTCCTCTCCAGGGCTGACATGGACCTTGGGGTACTTCTGGAGTCTCCCCAGGGGAGTCAGTCCTCGTCTCGAGTGTGGGCATGCAAGTGCGCTTTCCTCCCGAGCTTTAGCAGCAGTGTCACGCTTCCCTTCGCTTGGATCAAGGGATCTGTGGCTTTCCCTCGAGGGTTTCCCATGAGGCTTTCCCAAGGCTTTCCCACAGGGTTTTTCCCCCGTGCCACCATGGTGTGAGTTGATCCTCGGCTTGAAAGTCGAGGCAGTGCAGGGAAAACAGGTTTCCCTGGAATAGACTGAGACATCTGGGGGACTCTGGGAATGGTGGCATGACCCTGGAGTTCCTCTCGGCTTTCCTGTAGAGAGGGCCTCCTCTTGAGATGCGACGCAACCGCCGGGAATTCTTTCACGACGACGCAGGGAAAGGATCCCTCTTCTCGAGCTTGGAGGCGGAAACTGGGCTCCTCTGGATTGGGCGGGACTCTCGTGCTTCCTCTTGAGTGGAGACGGGTATGTCGGGGAACTTCTTGAGTTGCAGCAAGGGTGTGAAGGACCCTTTGGAAGTTCCAGAGGTTAGGTGTGATTAGCCTGGGGACGCCTCAGAGGAAATGGTCCTCATCTCCCCTGGAGGGGAGAACCTCCTGCATTTTCTTGAGTTGCTGCAGGTGTTCTCGCGTTACGACGGGGACCTCAGGGACCCGCTCTGGTGGCCTCAGGAAAGGCCAGTCCCCATGCGAGTTGCTCGGGGCCTATCAGGATTCCTTTCCCATCGATGCCGGGGCCTAACACCTTGTGGGGAGTCGGTGCCGGAACCTGAGAATTCCTCTCCAGTGCTGACTTGGATCTTGGGGTACTTCTGGAGACTCCACAGGGGAGTCAGTCCTTGTCCCGAGTAAGGGCATGCACGTGTGCTTTCCTCCCGAGCTGTAGCAGCAGTGTCACGCTCCCCTTCGCGTGGATCAAGGGATCTGTGGCTTTCCCTCCAGGCTTTCCCATGAGACTTTCCCACGAGGCTTTCCCACAGGCTGTCCCACGTGCCACCGTCGTGTGAGACGATCCTCGGCTTGAAAGTCGAGGCAGTGCAGGGAAAACAGGTTTCCCTGGAATGGCCTGAGACATCTGGGGGACTCTGGGAATGGTGGAACGACCCTGGAGTTCCTCACGCCTTTCCTGTGTAAAGCGTCCCCTCTTGAGATGCGACGGGAACGCCGAGAATTCTTTCCCGACCACGCAGGGAAAGGATCCCTCCTCTCGAGCTATGAGGCGGAAACGGGGCTCCTCTGGATGTGGGCGGGACTCTCGTGCTTCCTCTCGAGTGGAGACGGGTATGTCGGGGAACTTCTTGTGTTGCAGCAAGGATGTGAAGAACGTTTTGGAAGTTCCAGAGTTTAGGTGTGATTAACCTGGGGACGCTTCAGAGGAAATGGGCCTCATCTCGCCTGGAGGGGAGAACCTCCTGGATTTTCTCGAGTTGCGGCAGGTGCTCTCGACTTATGACGGGGACCTCAGGGACCCGCTCTAATGGCCTCAGGAAAGGCCAGTCCCCATGCTAGTTACTCGGGGCCTCTCGGGATTCCTCTCCCGTCGATGCCGGGGCCTAAGACCTTGTTTGGAGTCGGTGCCGGAAAGTGAGGATTCCTCTACAGGGCTGACGTGGATCTTGGGGTACTTCTGGACTCTCCTCAGGGTAGTCAGTCCTCGTCTCGAGTGGGGGCATGCACGTGCGCTTTCCTCCCGAGCTGTAGCAGCAGTGTCACACTTCCCTTCGGGTTGATCAAAGCAACTGTGGCTTTCCCTAGAGGCTTTCCCACGAGGCTTTCCCTCGAGTCTTTCCAACGAGGCTTTCCCACAGGGCTGTCCCACGTGCCACCGTGGTGTGAGTCGATCCTTGGCTTGAAAGTCGAGGCAGTGCAGGGAAAACAGGTTTCCCTGGAATGCACTGAGACATCTGGGGGACGCTGGGAATGGTGGCCCGACCCTGGATTTCCTCTCGCCTTTCCTGTGGAGATCGCCTCCTCTTTAGATGCGCCGGGAACACTGGGAACTCTTTCCCGATCACTGAGGGAAAGGATCCCTCCTCTCGAGCTAGGAGGCGGAAACGGGGCTCCTCTGGATGTGGGCGGGACTCTCGTGCTTCCTCTCGAGTGGAGACGGGTATGTTGGGGATCTTATTGAGTTGCAGCAAGGGTGTTAAGGACCCTTTGGAAGTTCCAGAGGTAAGGTGTGATTAGCCTTGAGACACCTCAGCGGAAATGGTCCTCATCTCGCCTGGAAGGGAGAACCTCCTGGATTTTCTCAAGTTGCTGCTGGTGCTCTCGACCTACGACGGGGACCTCAGGGACCCGCTCTGGTGGCCTCAGGAAAGGCCAGTCCCCATGCGAGTTGCTCGGGGAGACTCACGGGATTCCTCTCCCGTCGATGCTGGGGCCTAAGACCTTTGTGGAGTCGGTGCCGTAAAGTGAGGGTTCCTCTCCAGTGCTGACATGGATCTTGGGGTACTTCTGGAGTCTCCCCAGGGGAGTCAGTCCTCGTCTCGAGTGGGGGCATGCACGTGTACTTTCCTCCCGACCAGAAGCAGCAGTGTCACGCTTCCCTTCGCGTGGATCAAAGCATCTGTCGCTTTCCCTCGAGGCTTTCCCACCAGGCTTTCCCACAGGGCTGTCCCACGTGCCACCGTGGTGTGAGTCGATCCTCGGCTTGAAAGTCGAGGCAGTGCAGGGAAAACAGGTTTCCCTGGAATGGACTGAGACATCTGGGGGACTCTGGGATGGTGGCACGACCCTGGAGTTCCTCTCGCCTTTCCTGTGGACAGCGCCTCCTCTTGAGATGCGACGGGAACACCGGGAATTCTTTCCCGACCGCGCAGGAAAAGGATCCCTCCTCTCGAACTTGGAGGCGGAAACGGGGCTCCTCTGGATGTGGCCGGGACTCTCGTGCTTCCTCTCGAGTGGAGACGGGTATGTTGGGAAATTCTTGAGTTGCAGCAACGGTGTGAAGGATCCTTTGGAATTCCAGAGGTTAGGTGTGTTTAGAGTCGAGACGCCTTAGCGGAAATGGGCCTCATCTCCCCTGGAGGGAGAATCTCCTGGATTTTTCGAGTTGTGGTACGTGCTCTCGCCTTACGACGGGGACCACTGGGACCCGCTCTGGTGGCCTCAGGAAAGGCCAGTCCCCATGCGAGTTGCTCGGGGGCCTCTCGGGATTCCTCTCCCGTCCATGCCAGGCCTAAGACCTTGTGTTGAGTCGGTGCCTACCGGGTCCAGCCCCGGTGGATCAGGAAATTCGAAGGGTGGACGGCGTTGGCGTGGAAAGACTTGTTTGTTTATTAATGTAAGATTAGATTAAGAAACTATAGTGTAGTAAGAAGATTAAATGGAGGAAGAGGGCTGAATAGCTTGGTTTACGCGGAAAGGCCAATAAAATTCCAGACAAGGAATTTGCCCCATCTACGTTGGGCCACCGGCGCCGCTTGAATATCTAAGGGTGCTCGCCTTAAGCTCCCTTTCGTGTGGTCTTAACAGCCGGGCAAGTAAGTAGACCTGGCGAGCCTCCGGGCCCCAGATGGAGATTCAGCCTGAAGTTAAAGTAAAGAGCAGAGAGAGGGGAGAGAAGAAGAGAGAGAGAGAGACATGGGAGCCAGAGTCCCAAGAAACCAGGCCGAGAGACTAGTTCGAGAAACTGGCCCCCATCCTTTATTGTTCAGAAGGCCTTTTATACTTTTGATAAAACACGGAGATCAATGGGTAACACAAAATTATGTAGCGTTCGCAACCCAGATTCTTTCCGTATATCATTTTGTATATACAAAAGGTCTCAGGTGATTTACATTATCTTTTGGCCAAGAGGCTTGTTAACACTTTTTGGCTCTCTTCCTTAATGAATGTTAATTTTGTTTCCCTGAAGTGTTTTTTTTTTTTAATCTGCATCTCCTTAAAGCATTAAAGTTACATCTCTATAGAACAAAGGTGCAGTGGGATATAACAAAGAAGGTACTTAACTCAAAGATCTAATGTTGCTAATACCAGGTCTACTACTTGTTTTTTATATACCAACTATATCTAAAAATAAAGGATATGAAATTTGGCAGCAAGCATTGACCCAAAAAATGAAACCTTTAATCAGTCCTATTCTAAACATTTTGACTCCTCGGAAGCTGCCTACATTCCTAGGATATTTTAAGCCTTCCTGTGACTCCTGCGGTCAGGAGGCCTCAAACAATCACATGCGCAGTTGTACGAGTCCTGCAGGCAGGCTAGACAGCCATCGGAGGGGTTTTTTGGATTTGAAACACTCTTTCAAATGCAGAAGACTAAAGCCCTGAATTGA
>NW_017204120.1:0-5776 GCF_001704415.2 Capra hircus | reverse complement strand
AGAGTCCCCAGAGGACTGAGTCCATTCAAAGGAAACTCTTTTACCTGCACTGCCTTGACTGTCACGTCGAGGATCGACTCACACCACGGTGGCACTTGGGACAGCCCTGTGTGTTAGCCTCGTGGGGAAAGCCTCATGGGAAATCCTACAGGGAAAGCCACACATCCCTTGATCCACCCGTCGGGGTAGCATGACACTGCTGCCACCTTTAGGGAGGAAAGCCCAAGTGCATTTCCCCACTCGAGACGAGGACTGACTCCCCTGGGGAGAGTCCAGAAGTACCCAAAAATCCACGTCAGCACTGGAGAGGAATCCTCAGTTTCCGGGTCCCAACTCAACACAAGGTCTTTGACTCGGAAATGCAAGCAGTTAAAAGATCTCTCCTTTGGAGCCTCGAGGGGGGATCGGGGCTTCTCTGGATGTGGGCGGGACCTCGTGCTTCCTTTGAGTGTAGACGGGTATGTCGGGAAAGCTCTTGAGTTGCAGCAAGTGTGTGAAGGAACCATTGGAAGTTCCAGAGGTTAGGTGTGCTTAGCCTCTAGATGCGTCAGTGGAAATAGGCCTCATTTTGCCTGTAGGGGAGAACCTCCTGGATTTTCTCGAGTTACGGCAGGTGCTCTCGAATTACGACGGGGACCTCAGGGAACCTGTCTCGTGGCCTCAGGAAAGGCCAGTCCCCATGCGAGTTGCTCGGGAGCCTCTCGTGATGTCTCTCCCTCTCCAATGCTGTCTTGGATCTTGACTGGCCTTTCCTGAGGCCACCAGAGGGGTCCCTGCGGTCCCCATTGTAAGTCCGAGAGCACCTGCCGCAACTGGAGAAAATCAAGGATGTTCTCCCCTCCAGGCAAAATGAAGCCTATTTCCGCTGACACATCTCAAGGCTAAGCACACTTAAACTCTGGAACTTCCAAAGGGTCCTTCACACCCTTGCTGCAAATCAAGAAGTTCCCCGACATACCCGTCTGCACTTAAGAGGAAGCACGATAGTTCCGCCCACATCCAGAGGAGCCCCGTTTCCGCCTCATAGCTCGAGAGGAGGGATCCTTTCCCTTCGAGGTCGGGAAAGAATTCCCGGCGTTCTCGTCGCATCTCAAGAGGAGGCGCTCTCCACAGGAAAGGCGAGAGGAACTCCAGGGACATGCCACCATTCTCCGAGTCCCCCAGATGTCTCAGTCCATTCCAGGGAAACCTGTTTCCCCGCACTGACTCGACTTTCAAGCGAGGATCGACTCACACCACTGTGGCACGTGGGACAGCCCTGTGGCAAAGCCTCGTGGGAAAGCCTCGTGGAAAGCCTCGAGGAAAGCCACAGATACCTTGATCACGAGATGGGAAGCGCGACACTGCTGCTACCGCTCGGGATTAAAGCGCACGTGCATGACCCCACTCGAGCCGAGAACTGACGCAAGCTTGGGAGACTCCAGAAGTACGCCAAGATCCATGTCAGCACTGGAGAGGAATCCTCAGGTTCCGGTCCCGACTCCACACAAGGTCTTAGGCCCCGGCATCGACGGGAGAGGAATCCTGAGAGGCCCCCTAGCACCTCGCATGGGGACTGGCCTTTCCTGAGGTCACCAGAGCGGTCCCTGATGTCTCCGTCGTAACTCGAGAGCACCTGACGCAACTCGAGAAAATCCAGACTCCTCCAGGCGAGATGAGGCCCGTTTCCACTGAGGTGTCTCGAGGTAATCACACTGAACGGGAACTTCAAAAGAGTCTTTCACAGTCATGCTGCAACTCAAGAAGTTCCCCGACATACCCGTCTCCACTCAAGAGGAAACACGAGGGTCCCGGCCACATCCAGAGGAGCTCCGTTTCCGGCTCATAGCTCGAGATGAGGATCCTTCCCTACATGGTCGGGAAAGAATTCCCGGCATTCCCATCGCATCTCAAGAGGAGGCCCTCTCCAAAGGAAAGGGGAGAGGAACTGCAGGGTCGTGCCACCATTCCAAGACTCCCCCAGATGTCTCAGTCCATTCCACAGGAACCTGTTTTCCCTGCACTGCCTCGGCTTTCACGCCGAGGATCGACTCACACCACCGAGACACGTGGGACAGCCCTGTGGGAGAGCCTCGAGGGAAAGACTCGAGGGAAAGTCACAGATCCCTTGGTCCACGCAAGCAGAAGCATGACACTGCTGCTACAGCATGGGAGGAAAGGGCACACTCATGCCCCCACTCGAGACGAGGCCTGAATCCCCTGGGGAGACTCCAGAGGTACCCCAAGATCCATGTCAGCACTGGAAAGGAATCCTCAGGTTCCGGCACGACTGCACACAAGGTCTTAGGCCCCCGACATCGAAGGGAGAGGAATCCCGAGAGGCCCCGAGAAACTCGCATGGGGACTGGCCTTTCCTGAGGCCACCAGAGCGGGTCCCTGAGGTCCCCGTCGTAAGTCGAGAGCACCTGCTGCAACTCGAGAAAATCCAGGAGGTTCTCCCCTCCAGGCCAGATGAGGCCCATTTCCGCTGAGGTGTTTCGAGGCTAATCACACCTAACCTCTGGAACTTCCAAAGGGTACTTCACACCCTTGCTGCAACTCAAGAAGTTCCCCGACATACCCGGCTCCACTTGAGAGGAAGCACGAGAGTCCTGGCCACATCCAGATGAGCCCCGTTTCCGCCTCCTAGCTCGAGAGGAGGGATCCTTTCCCTGCGTGGTCGGGAAAGAATTCCCGGCGTTCCCGTCGCATCTCAAGAGCAGGCGCTCTCCACAGGAAAGGCGAGAGGAACTCCAGGGTCGTGCCACCATTCCCAGAGACAACCAGATGTCTCCATCCATTCCAGGGAAACCTGATTTCCCTGCACTGCCTTGACTTTCAAGCAGAGGATCGACTCACACCACGGTGGCACGTGGGACACCCTGTGGGAAAGCCTCGTTAGAAAGCCTCGTGGAAAGCCTCGTGGGAAAGCCTCGAGGGAAAGCCACAGATCCCTTGATCCACGCGAAGGGCAGCGTGACACTGCTGCTACAGCTCGGGAGGAAAGCGCACGTGCATGCCCCACTCGAGACGAGGACTGACTCCCCTGGGGAGACTCCAGAAGTACCCAAGATCCATGTCAGCACTGGAGAGGAATCCTCAGGTTCCGGCAGCGACTCCACACAAGGTCTTAGGCCGCGGCATCGATGGGAGAGGAATCCCGAGAGGCCCCGAGCAACTCGCATGGGGACTGGCCTTTCCTGAGGCCACCAGAGCGGGTCCCTGAGGTCCCCGTCGTAAGTCGAGAGCACCTGCCGCAACTCGAGAAAATCCAAGAGGTTCTCCCCTCCAGGCGAGACGAGGCCCATTTCCACTGTGGCGTCTCCAGGCTAATCACATCTAACATCTGGAACTTCCAAAGGGTCCTTTACAACCATGTTGCAACTCAAGCAGTTCCCCGACATACCTGTCTCGACTCGATAGGAAGCACGAGAGTCCCGTCCACATCCAGAGGAGCCCCGTTTCGCCTCCTAGCTCGAGAGGAAGGATCCTTTCCCTGCATGGTCGGGAAAGAATTCCCGGCGTTTCCATCACTTCTCAAGAGGAGGCGCTCTCCACAGGAAAGGCGAGAGAAAACTCCAGGGTCGGGCCACCATTCCCAGAGTCCCCCAGATGTCTCAGTCCATTCCAGGGAAACCAGCATTCCCTGCATTGCCTCGACTTTCAAGCCGAGGATCGACTCACACCACGGTGGCAGGTGGGACAGCCCTGTGGGAAAGCCTCATGGGAAAGCCTCGTGGGAAAGCCTCGAGGGAAAGCCCCTTATCTCTTGATCCATGCGAAGGCAAGCACGACACCGCTGCTTCAGCTCGGGAGGAAAGCGCAAGTGCGTGCCCCCACTCGAGACGAGGACTGACTCTCCTGAGGAGACTCCAGACGTACCCCAAGATCCATGTCAGCACTGGAAAGGAATGCTGAGATTCCAGCACCTACTCCACACAAGGTCTTAGGCCACGGCATTGTCGGAGAGGAATCCCAAGAGGCCCCGAGCAACTCGCATGGCGACTGGCCTTTCCTGAGACCACAAGAGCGGGTTCCTGAGGTCCCCATCGTAAGTTGAGAGCACCTGCCGCAACTCGAGAAAATCCAGGAGGTTCCCCCTCCAGGCGAGATGAGGCCCATTTCCGCTGAGGCGTCTCGAGGCTAATCACACCTAACTTCTGGAACTTCCAAAGGGTCCTTCACACTCTTGCTGCAACTCAAGAAGTTCCGTGACATGCCCGTCTCCACTCGAGAGGAACCACGAGAGTCCCGCCCTCATCCAGAGGAGCCCCGTTTCAGCCCCTAGCTCGAGAGGAGGGATCCTTTCCCTGTGTGGTCGGGAAAGAATTCCCGGCGTTTCCGTCGCATCTCAAGAGGAGGCGCTCTCCACAGGAAAGGCGAGAGGAACTCCAGGGTCGTGCCACCATTCCCAGAGTCCCCCAGATGTCTCAGTCCATTCCAGGGAAAACCTGTTTTCCCTGCACTGCCTCGACTTTCAAGCCGAGGATCGACTCACACCACGGTGGCACGTGGGACAGCCCTGTGGGAAAGCCTCGTGTGAAAGCCTCATGGGAAAGCCCCGAGGGAAAGCCACTGATCCCTTGATCCTCGGGAAGGGAAGCGTGACACTGCTGCTGCAATTCGGGGAGGAAAGCACACGTGCATGCCCCTACTTGAGACGAGGACTGACTCCCCTGGGGAGACTCCGGAGGTACCCAAGATCCATGTCAGCACTGAAGAGTAATCCTCACGTTCCGGCTCCGACTCCACACAAGGTCTTAAGCCCCGGCATGAACGGCAGAGAAATCCCGAGAGGCCCCCGAGCAACTCGCATGGGGACTGGCCTTTCCTGAGGCCACCAGAGCGGGTCCCTGAGGTCTCCGTCGTAAGATGAGAGGACCTGCCGCAACTAGAAACAATCCAGGAGGTTGTCCCCTCCAGGCGAGATGAGGCCCATTTCCGCTGAGGCGTCTCGAGGCTAATCACACCTAACCTCTGGAACTTCCAAAGCGTCCTTCACACCCTTGCTGCCACTCAAGAAGTTCCCCGACATTCCCGTCTCTACTCCAGAGTAAGCACGAGAGCCCGCCCACATCCAGAGGAGCCCGTTTCCGCTTCCTAGCTCGAGAGGAGGGATCCTTTCCTGCGTGGTCGGGAAAGAATTCCCGGCATTCCCGTCGCATCTCAGAGAGGAGGCGCTCTCCACTGGAAGGCGAGAGGAACTCCCGGGTCTTGCCACCATTCCCAGAGTCTCGCAGATGTCTAAGTCCATTCCAGGGAAATCTGTTTTCCCTCGATTGCCGCGACTTTCAAGCCGAGGATCGACTCACACCACGGTGGCACGTGGACAGCCCTTGAGAAAGCCTTCTGGGAAAGCCTCGTGGGAGCCTCAAGGGAAAGGCACAGATCCCTTGATCCAGGCGAAGGGAAGCGTGACACTGCTGCTACAGCTCGGGAGGAAAGCGCACGTGCATGCCCCCACTCGAGACGAGGACTGACTCCCCTGGGGAGACTCCAGAAATACCCCAAGATCCATGTCAGCACTGGAGAGGAATCCTCAGGTTCCGCACCGTCTCCACACAAGGTTTTAGGCCCCGGCATCTACGGGAGAAGAACCCGAGAGGCCCCGAGCAACTCGCTTGGGGACTGGCCTTTCCTGAGGCCACCAGAGCGGGTCCCTGAGGTCCCCGTCGTAAGTCGAGAGCACCTGCCGCAACTGAGAACATCAGGAGGTTTTCCCCTCCAGGCGAGATGAGGCCATTTCCGCTGAGGCGTCTCGAGGCTAATCACACCTAACCTTGGAACTTGCAAAGGA
>NW_017204119.1:0-5776 GCF_001704415.2 Capra hircus | reverse complement strand
GGGTGCCAGAACCTGAGGATTCCTCTCCATTGCTGACATGGATCTTGGGTTACTTCTGGAGTCTCCCCAGGAGTCAGTCCTCGTCTCGAGTGGGGGTATGCACGTGCGATTTCCTCCCGAGCTGTAGCAGCAGTGTCACGCCTCCCTTCGCGTGGATCAAGGATATGTGGCTTTCCCTCGAGGCTTTCCCACGTGCTTTCCCACGACGCTTTCCCACAGGGCTCTCCCACGTGCCACCGTGGTGTGAGTCGATCCTCGGCTTGAAAGTCGAAACAGTGCAGGGAAAACAGGTTTCCCTGGAATGGACTGAGATATCTGGAGGACTCTGGGAATGGTGGCACGACCCTGGAGTTCCTCTCGCCTTTCCTGTGGAGAGTGCCTCCACTTGAGATGCGACAGGAACGCGGGAATTCTTTCCCGACCAGCAGCGAAAGGAACCCGTCTCTCGAGCAAGGAGGCGGAAACGGAGCTCCTCTGGATGGGCGGAACTCTCGTGCTTCCTCTCGGTGGAGTCGGGTATGTTGGGGAACTTCTTGAGTTGCAGCAAGGGTGTGAAGGACCCTTTGGAAGTTCCAGAGGGTAAATGTGATTAGCCTCGAGACACCTCAGCGGAAATGGGCCTCATCTCGCCTGAGGGTGGAACCTCCTGGATTTTCTCGAGTTGCGGCAGGTGCTCTCTTCTTAAGACGTTGTCCTCAGGGCCGCTCTGGAGGCCTCAGGAAAGGCCAGTCCCCATGCGTGTTGCTCGGGGCCTCTCGGGTTCCTCTCCCGTCGTTGCCGGGGCCTAAGACCTTGTGTGGAGTGGGTGCCAGAACCTGAGGATTCCACTCAAGTGCTGACATGGATCTTGGGGTACTTCTGGAGTCTCCCCAGGGGAGTCAGTCCTCGTCTCGAGTGGGGGCATGCACATGCGATTTCCTCCCGAGCTGTAGCAGCAGTGTCACGCTTCCCTTCGCGTGGATCAAGGGATCTGTGGCTTTCCCACGAGGCTTTCCCACAGGGCTGTCCCACGTGCCACCGTGGTGTGAGTCGATCCTCGGCTTGAAAGTCGAGGCAGTGCAGGGAAAACAGGTTTCCCTGGAATGGACGGAGACATCTGGGGGACTCTGAGAATGGTGGTACGACTCTGAAGTTCCTCTCGCCTTTCCTGTGGAAAGCGACTCCTCTTGAGATGCGACGGGAACGCCGGGAATTCTGTCCCGACCACGCAGGGAAAGGATCCCTCCTCTCGAGCTAGGAGGCGGAAGCGGGACTGCTCTGGATGTGGGTGGGACTCTCGTGCTTCCTCTCGAGTGGCGACGGGTATGTCGGGGAACTTCTTGAGTTGCAGCAAGGGTGTGAAGGAACCTTTGGCAGTTCCAGAGTTTAGGTGTGATTAGCCTCGAGACACCTCAGCGGAAATGGGCCTCATCTCGCCTGAGGGGAGAACCTCCTGGATTTTCTGGAGTTGCGGCAGGTGCTCTCGACTAACGACGGGGACCTCAGGGACCCGCTCTGGTCGCCTCAGGAAAGGCCAGTCCCCATGCGAGTTGCTCGGGGGCCTCTTGGGATTCCTCTCCCGTTAATGCCGGGGCCTAAGACCTTGTGTGGAGTCGGTACTGGAAACTGAGGATTCCTCTGCAGTGCCGACATGTATCTTGGTGAACTCCTGGAGTCTCCCCAGTGGAGTCAGTCCTCGTCTCGAGTGGGGCATGCACGTGAGCTTTCCTCCCGAGCTGTAGCAGCAGTGTCACGCTTCCCTTCGCGTGGATCAAGGTTACTGTGGTTTCCCAAGAGGCTTTCCCACAGGGCTGTCCCACGTGCCACCGTGGTGTGAGTCGATCCTCGGCTTGAAAGTCGAGGCAGTGCAGGGAAAACAGGTTTCCCTGGAATAGACTGAGACATCTGGGGGACTCAGGGAATGGTGGCACGACCCTGGAGTTCCTCTCGCCTTTCCTGTGGAGAGCGACTCCTCTTGAGATGCAACGGGAACACGTGGAATTCTTTCCGACCACGCAGGGAAAGGATCCCTCCTCTTGAGCTATGAGGCAGAAACGGGTCTCCTCTGGATGTGGGCGGGACTCTCCTGCTTCCTCTCGAGTGGAGCCGGGTAAGTCGGGGAACTTCTTGAGTTGCAGCAAGGGTGTGAAGGACCCTTTGGAAGTTCCAGAGGTTAGGTGTGATTAGCCTCGAGACACCTCAGCGGAAATGGGCCTCATCTCGCCTAGAGGGAGAACCTCCTGGATTTTCTCGAGTTGCGGCAGGTGCTCTCGACTTAAGACGTTTTCCTCAGGGACCGGCTCTGGAGGCCTCAGGAAAGGCCAGTCCCCATGCGAGTTGCTCGGGGACCTCTCGGGATTCCTCTCCCGTCGATGCCGGGGCCTAAGACATTGTGTGGAGTCGGTTCCGGAACCTGAGGATTCCTCTCCAGTGCTGAAATGGATCTTGGGGAACTTCTGGACTGTCCCCAGTGGTTTCAGTCCTCGTCTCGAGTGGGGTCATACAAGTGCGCTTTACTCTCGAGCTGTAGCAGCATTGTAACGCTTCCCTTCGCGTGGATCAAGGGATCCGTGGCTTTCCCTCGAGGCTTTCCCAGGCTTTCCACGAGGCTTTCCCACAGGGCTGTCCCACGTGGCACCGTGGTGTGAGTCGATCCTCTGCTTGAAAGTCGAAACAGTGCAGGGAAAACAGGTTTCCCTTGAATGGACTTAGACATCTGGAGGACTCTGGGAATGGTAGCAAGACCCTGGAGTTCCTCTCGCCTTTCCCGTGGAGAGTGCCTACTCTTGAGATGCGCGATGGCAACGCCGGGAATTCTTTTCCGACCATGCAGGGAATGGATCGCTCCTCTCGAGCTAGGAGGCGGAAACGGGGCTCCTCTGGATGTGGGCGGACATTCGTGCTTCCTCTCGAGTGGAGACGGGTATGCACGGGAACTTCCTGAGTTTCAGCAAGGGTGTGAAGGACCTTTTGGAAGTTCCAGAGGTTAGGTGTGATTAGCCTTGAGACGCCTCAGCGGAAATGGGCCTTATCTCTCCTGGAGGGGAGAACCTCCTGGATTTTCTCGAGTTGCGGCAGGTGCTCTCGACTTAGGTCGGGGACCTCAGAGACCCGCTCTGGTGGCCTCAGGAAAGGCCAGTCACCATGCGAGTTGCTCGGGGGCCTCTCGGGATTCCTCTCCCGTCGATGCCGGTCCTAAGACCTTGTGTGGAGTCGGTGCCGGAACCTGAGGATTCCTCTCCAATGCTGACATGGATCTTGGAGTACTTCTGGAGTCTCCCCAGGGGACTCAGTCCTCGTCTCGAGTGGGGCATGCACGTACGCTTTCCTCCCGAGCTGTAGCAGCAGTGTCACCCTTCCCTTCACGTGGATCAAGGGATCAGTGGCTTTCCCTCAAGCCTTTCCCAGGAGGCTTTCCCACGAGGCTTTCCCATAGGGCTGTCCCACGTGCCACCGTGGTGTGAATCGATCCTCGGCTTGAAAGTCTAAACAGTGCAGGGAAAACAGGTTTCCCTGGAATGGACTGAGATATCTGGAGGACTCTGGGAATGGTGGCACAACCCTGGAGTTCCTCACGCCTTTCCTGTGGAGAGTGCCTCCTCTTGAGATGCGACAGGAACGCCGGGAATTCTTTCCCGACCACGCAGGGAAAGGATCCCTCCTCTCGAGCTAGGAGGCGGAAACGGCGCTCCTCTGGATGTGGGCGGAACTCTCGTGCTTGCTCTCGAGTGGAGACGGGTATTTCGGGGTAACTTCTTGAGTTGCATCAAGGGTGTGAAGGACCCTTTGGAAGTTCCAGAGGTTAGGTGTGATTAGCCTCGAGAAGCCTCAGCGCAAATGGGCCTCATCTCGCCTGAGGGGAGAACCTCCTGGATTTTCTCGAGTTTGGCAGGTGCTCTCGACTTAAGATGGGGACCTCAGGGACCCGCTCTGGTGGCCTCAGGAAAGGCCAGTCCCTATGCGAGTTGCTTGAGGGCCTCTCGGGAATCCTCTCCCTTCGATGCCCGGGCCTAAGACCTTGCGTGGAGTCGGTGCCGAACCTGAGGATTCCTCTCCAGTGCTGACATGGATCTTGCGGTACTTCCGGAGTCTCCCAGGGAAGTCAGTTCTCGTCTCGCGTGGGGCATGCACGTGCGCTTTCCTCCCGAGCTGTAGCAGCAGTGTCACTCTTCCCTTCGCGTGGATCAAGGGATCTGTGGCTTTCCCGCGGGGCTTTCCCACAGGGATGTCCCACGTGCCACAGTCGTGTGAGTCGATCCTCGGCTTGAAAGTAGAGGCAGTGCAGGGAAAACAGGTTTCCCTGGAATGCACTGAGACATCTGGGGGACTCTGGGAATGGTGGCACGACCCTGGAGTTCCTCTCGCATTTTCTGTGGAGAGCGCCTCCTCTTGAAATGCGACGGGAACGCGGGAATTCTTTCCAGACCACGCAGGGAAAGGATCCCTCCTCTCCAGCAAGGAGCGGACACGGTGCTCCTCTGGATGTGGGCGGGACTCTCGTGCTTCCTCTCGAGTGGAGACGGGTATGTCGGGAACTTCTTGAGTTGCAGCAAGGGTGTGAAGGACCCTTTGGAAGTTCAGAGGTTAGATGTGATTAGCCTCCAGACGTCTCAGCAGAAATGGGCCTCATCTCGCCTGGAGGGCGAACCTCCTGGATTTTCTCGAGTTGCGGCAGGTGCTCTCGTCTTACGACAGGGACGTCAGAACCCGCTCTGGTGGCCTCAGGAAAGGCCAGTCCCCATGCGAGTTGCTCGGGGGCCTCTCGGGATTCCTCTCCGTAGATGCTGGGGCCTAAGACCTAGTGTGGAGACGGTGCCGGAACCTGAGTATTCCTCTCCAGTGCTGGCATGGATCTTGGGGTACTTCTGGAGTCTCCCCAGGGGAGTCAGTCCTCGTCTCGTGTGGGGCATGCACGTACGCTTTCCCGAGCCATAGCAGCAGTGTCTCGCTTCCCTTCACGTGGATCAAGGGATCAGTGGCTTTCCCTCGAGCCTTTCCCAGGAGGCTTTCCCACGAGGCTTTCCCATAGGGCTGTCCCACGTGCCACCGTTGGTGTGAGTCGATACTCGGCTTGAAAGTCGAAACAGTGCAGGGAAAACAGGTTTCCCTGGAATGGACTGAGATATCTGGAGGACTCTGGGAATGGTGGCACAACCCTGGAGTTCCTCACGCCTTTCCTGTGGAGAGTGCCTCCTCTTTGAGATGCGACAGGGAATGCCGGGAATTCTTTCCCGACCACGCAGTGAAAGGAACCCGTCTCTCGAGCAAGGAGGCGGAAACGGGTCTCCTCTGGACGTGGCGGGACTCTCGTGCTTCATCTTGAGTGGAGTCGGGTATGCCGGGGAACTTCTTGAGTTGTAGCAAGGGTGAGAAGGACCTTTGGAAGTTCCAGAAGTTAGGTGTGATTTAGCCTCTAGAAGCCTCAGCGGAAATGGGCCTCATCTCCCCTGGAGGGGAGAACCTCCTGGATTTTCTCGAGTTGCGGCAGGTGCTCTCGACTTACGACGGGACCTCAGGGACATGCTCTGGTGGCCCTCAGGAAAGGCCAAACCCCCATGTGAGTTGCTTAGGGCCTCTCGGGATTCCTCTTCCCGTCGATGCCGGTGCTTAAGACCATGTGTGGAATTGGTTTCGGAACCTGAGGATTACTCTCCAGTGCTGACATGGATCTTGGGGAACTTCTGGAGCCTACCCAGGGGACTCAGTCCTTGTCTCGAGTTGCGGCATCCACGTGAGATTTGCTCCCGAGCTGAGCAGCAGTGTCACGCTTCCCTTGCGTGGATCAAGGGATCTGTGG
>NW_017204118.1:0-5777 GCF_001704415.2 Capra hircus | reverse complement strand
ACTCACATGGGGACTGGACTTTCCTGAGGCCACCAGAGCGGTCCCTGAGGACCCGTCTTAACTCGAGAGCACCTGCCGAACTGGGTAAAATCCAGGAGGGTTCTCCCCTCCAGGCGGGTGAGGCCCATTTCCTCTGACGTGTCTGGAGGCTCATCACACCTAACCTCTGGAAATTCAAAAGGGTCCTTGCTGCAACTCAAGAAGTTCCCGACATACCCGTCTCCACACGAGAGGAAGCACGAGGGTCCCGCCCACATCAGAGGAACCCGTTTCCGAGATGAAGGTTCCTATCCTGCTTAGTCAGGAAGATTTTTCGGTGTTCCCATGGCATCTCAAGAGCAAGGGTTCTCAATAGAAAAGGCGAGAGGAACTCCAGGGTCGTGCCACCATTTAAGAGTCCCCCAGATGTCTCAGTCCATTTCAGAGGAACCCGTATTCCCAGCACTGCCTCGACTTTCACGCCGAGGATCCACTCACACCATGGTGGCATGTGGGACAGCCCTGTGAGAAAGCCTCGAGGGAAAGACACAGGATCCCTTGATCCCGCGCAGGAAGCGTGACACATCTGCTACACTGTCCCTGAGGTCACGGTCGTATGTCGAGAGTACCTGCCGCAACTCGAGAAAATCCAGGAGTTCTCTGCTCAGTCGAGATGAGGCCCATTTTCTCTGCGGGTCTCGAGAGTAATCACACCTAAACTCTGGAACTTCCAAAGTGTCCTAAACACCTTGCTAAAACTCAAGAAGTTCCCGACATACCCGTCTCCACTCCAGAGGAAGCACGAGGGTCCGGCCTCCTCCAGAGGAGCTCCGTTTCGCCTCCAAGCTCGAGATGAGGGATCCTTCCCTGCTTCCTCGGAAAGAATTCCCGACGTTTCGACGCATCTCAAGAGGAGGCGCGCTGCACAGGAAAGGCGAGAGGAACTCATGGGTCTTGCCACATTCAAGAGTCCCCAGATGTCTCAGTCCATTCCAAGAGGATCCTGTTTTCCCTGCACTGCTTCGACTTTCACGCCGAGGATAGACTCACACCCGGTGGCACGTGGACAACCCTGTGGGAAAGCCTCGTGGGAAGCCTCGAGGAAAGCCACAGATCCCTTAATCCACGCGACGGGAAGCGTGACACTGCTGCTACAGCAGGGGAGGCAAGCGCACGTGCATGCCCCTACTCGAGACGAGAACTGACTCCCCTGGGGAGACTCCAGAAATACCCCAAGATGCATGTCAGCCCTGGAGAGGAATCCTCAGGTTCCGGCCCGACTCCACACAAGGTCTTAGGCCCTGGCATCGACGAGAGAGGAATAGCAACAGGACCCTCTAGCAACTCGCATGGGGACTGGCCTTTCCTGAGGGTCACCAGAGCGGGTCCCTGAGGTCCCCGTCGTAAGTCGAGAGCACCTGCCGCAACTCGAGAAAATCCAGGAGTTTCTCCCCTCAGGCGAGATGAGGCCCATTTCCGCTGAGGCGTCTCGAGGCTAATCTCACCTAACTCTGGAACTTCCAAAGGGTCATTCACACCCTTCTGCAACTCAAGAAGTTCCCCGACATACCCGTCTCCAATTGAGAAGAAGCATGAGGTCCCGCTCACATCCAGAGGAGCCCTGTTTCGCCTCCTAGCTCGAGAGGAGGGATCCTTTCACTGCTTGGTCCGGAAATAATACCCGGCGTTCCCGTCGCATCTGAAGAGGAGGCGCTCTCCATAGGAAAGGCGAGAGGAACTCCAGGGTCGTGCCACGATTACCAGAGTCCCCCAGATGTCTCAGTCCATTCCAGGGATACTGTTTTCCCTGTACTACCTCGACTTTCAAGCCGAAGATCGACTCACACCACGGTGGCACGTGGGACAGCCCTGTAGGAAAGCCTCGTGGGAAATCCTCGTGGGAAAGCCTCGAGGGAAAGCCACAGATGCCTTGATCCACGTGAAGGGAAGCGTGACACTGCTGCTACAGCTCGGGAGGAAAGCGCACGTGCATGCCTCCCTCGAGACGAGCACTGACTCCCCTGGGGAGACTCCAGAAGTACCCCAAGATCCATGTCAGGCCTGGAGAGGTATCCTCAGGTTTCGGCACCGACTCCACAAAGGACTTAGGCCCTGGCATCTACGGGAGTGGAATCCGAGAGTCCCCGGAGCAACTCGCATGGGGACTGGCCTTTCCTGAGGCCATCAGAGCGGGTCCCTGAGGTCCCCGTCGTAAGTCGAGAGCACCTGCCGCAACTCGAGAAAATCCGGAGGTTGTCCCCTCCAGGCGAGATGAGGCCCATTTTCGCTGAGGCGTGTCGAGGCTAATCACACCTAACCTCTGGAACTTCCAAAGGGTCATTCACACCCTTGCTGCAACTCAAGAAGTTCCCGACATACTCGTCTCCACTTGAGAGCAAGCACGAGAGTCCCGCTCACATCCAGAGGAGCCCCATTTCAGTCTACTAGCTCGAGAGGAGGGATCCTTTCCCTGAGTGGTCGGGAAAGAATTCCCGGCGTTCCCTCGCATCTCAAGAGGAGGCGCTCTCCACAGGAAAGGCGAGAGGAACTCCAGGGTCCTGCCACCATTCCCAGAGTCCTCCAGATGTCTCAATCCATTCCAGGGAAACTTGTTTTCCCTGCACTGCCTCTACTTTCAAGCCGAGGATCGACTCCCACCACGGTGGCACGTGGGACAGCACTATGGGAAAGCCTCGTGGCAAAGCCGCATATACCTTGATCCACGCGAAGGGAAGCGTGACACTGCTGCTACAGCCGGGAGGAAAGCGCACGAGCATGCCCCCACTCAAGACGAGGACTGACTCCCGTGGGGAGACTCGAGAAGTACCCCAAGATCATTGATAGCACTGCAAAGGAATCCTTAGGTTCCGGCACGACTCCACACAAGGTCTTAGGCCTGGCATCGACGGGAGAGGAACCCGAGAGGCCCAGAGTAACTCGCATGGGGACTGGCCTTTCCTGAGGCCACCAGAGCGAGTCCTGAGGTCCCCGTCGTAAGTGGAGAGCACCTGCCGCAACTCGAGAAAATCCAGGAGGTTCTCCCTCCTAGGCGAGATGAGGCCCATTTCCGCTGAGGCGACTCGAGGCTAACACACTAACCTCTGGAACTTCCAAAGGGTCCTTCACACCCTTGCTGCAACTCAAGAAGTTCCCGACATACCGTCTCCATTGGAGAGGAAGCACGAGAGTCGCTCACATCCAGAGGAGCCCGTTTCCGCCTCCTAGCTCGAGAGGAGGATCCTTTCCCTGCGTGTTCGGGAAAGAATTCCCGGCGTTCCCGGTCGCATCTCAAGAGGAGGCGCTCTCACAGGAAAGGCGAGGGGAACTCCAGGGTCGTGCCACCATTCCAGAGTCCCCCAGATGTCTCAGTCCATTCCAGGGAAACCTGTTTTCCCTGCACTGCCTCGACTTTCAAGCCGAATATCGACTCACACCACGTGGCACGTGGGACAGCCTCTTGGGAAAGCCTCGTGGGAAAGCCTCGAGGGAAAGGCACAGGTCCCTTGATCCACGCGAAGGGAAGCGTGACACTGCTGCTACAGCTCGGGAAGAAAGCGCACGTGCATGACCTCACTCGAGACGGACTGGCTCCCCTGGGGAGACTCCAGAAGTACCCAAGATCCATGTCAGCACTGGAGAGGAATCCTCAGGTTCCGGCACCGACTCCACACAAGGTCTTAGGCCCCGGCATCGACGGGAGAGGAATCCCGAGAGGCCCCGAGCAACTCGCATGGGGACTGGCCTTTCCTGAGGCCACCAGAGCGGGCCTGAGGTCCCCATCGTAAGTCGAGAGCACCTGCCGCAACTCGAGAAAATCCAGGAGTTCTCCCTCCAGGCGAGATGAGGCCCATTTCCCCTGAGGCGTCTCGAGGCTAATCACACCTAAACTCTGAACTTCCAAAGGGTCATTCACACCTTGCTGCAACTCAAGAAGTTCCCCGACATCCCGCTCCACTCGAGAGGAAGCACGAGAGTCCCACCCACATCCAGAGGAGCCCCGTTTCCGCTCCTAGCTCGAGATGAGGGATCCTTTCCCTGTGTGGTTGGGAAAGAATTCCCGGCGTTCCCGTCGCATCTCAAGAGGAGCGCTCTCCACAGGAAAGGAGAGGAACTCCAGGGTCGTGCCACCATTCCAGAGTCCCCAGATGTCTCAGTCCATTCCAGGGAAACCTGTTTTCCCTGCACTGCCTCGACTTTCTAGCCGAGGATCGACTCACACCACGGTGGCACGTGGGACAGCCCTGTGGGAAAGCCTCGTGGAAAGCCCGTGGGAAAGTGGGAAAGTCTTGAGGGAAAGCCACAGACCTTGATCCACGCGAAGGGAAGCATGACACTGCTGCTACAGCTCTGGAGGAAATCGCACGTTCATGCCCCGACTTGAGACTACGACTGACTCCCCTGGGGAGACTCCAGAAATACCCCAAGATCCATGTCAGCACTGGAGAGGAATCCTCAATTCCGGCACAGCACACAAGGTCGTAGGCCCCGGCATCGACGGGAGAGGAATCCCGAGAGGCCCTGAGCAACGCGCATGTGGACTGGGCCTTTCCTGAGTCACCAGAGCGGGTCCCTGAGGTCCCCGTCATAAGTCGAGAGCACCTGCCGCAACTCGAGAAAATCCAGGAGGTTCTCCCTCCAGGCGAGATGAGGCCATTTCCGCTGAGGCGTCTCGAGGCTAATCAACCTAACCTCTGGAACTTCCAAAGGGTCCTTTCACACCCTTGCTGCAACTCAAGAAGTTCCCCGACATACCGTCTCCACTCGAGAGGAAGCACGAGAGTCCTGCCACATCCAGAGGAAGCCCCGTTTCCGCCTCATAGCTCGAGAGGAGGATCCTTTCCCTGCGTGGTCGGGAAAGAATTCCCGGCGTTCCGCGCATCCCAAGAGGAGGCGCTCTGCACAGTAAAGGCGAGAGGAACTCCAGGGTCGTGCACCATTCCCAGAGTCCCCAGATGTCTCAGTCCATGCCAGGGAAACCTGTTTTCCCTGCACTGCCTCGACCTTTCAAGCCGAGGATCCCACTCACACCACGGTGGCACGTGGGACAGCCCTGTGGAAAGCCTCGAAAGCCTCGTGGGAAAGCCTCGAGGTAAAGCCACAGATCTCTTGATCCATGCGAAGGGAATGTGACTCTGCTGCTACAGCTCGAGAGGAAAGCGCACGTTCATGCCCCACTCGAGACGAGGACTGACTCCCCTGGGGAGACTCCAGAAGTACCCAAGATCCATGTCAGCACTGGAGAGGAATCCTCAGGTTCCGGCACCTGCTGGGAGCCAGTGTGAGGAATCCCGCCCGTGACAAGGTCATGAGGAAGGAAGCTGAATACGAAAGGCGTGCTCAGACTTCAGGGACCCTCTGCAAATTCCTAAGCACGTACCCCAACAAAAATCTGCCGGCTTTTGTGCTCTGCTTTTCCACCTCTTCTGACATTTTCTGGAAAAAGTCAATTCAGGCTTTAGTCTTCTGCATTTGAAAGTGTGTTTCAATCCAAAAACCCCTCTCGGCATGGTCGTCAGCCCTGTCCTGCCAGGTACTCTTAGCGAGCTCGCGCTACTAGTGAATGTGTTTGAGGCCTCCCTGACCGGCAGAGGCACAGGAGCTTTAAACATCTCAACGGAATGTAGGAGTTGGAGCGATCAACACATCTTCTAGAATAGGCACTGATTAAAGCTGTCCTTCATTGTTTTGGGTCAAATTGCTTTGCTGCCCAAATTTTCCATATCCTATTATTTTAGAGCTATCAGTTTCGTGATTATAGAAACAAGTAGCTAGACCTGCGCTATTTAGCAACATTAGAT
>NW_017204117.1:0-5777 GCF_001704415.2 Capra hircus | reverse complement strand
CAGTCCTCGTCTCGAGTGGGGACATGCCCGTGCTCTTTCCTCCCGAGCTGTAGCAGCAGTGTCACGCTTCCCCTTCGCGTGGATCAAGGCATCAGGGCTTTTCCCTTGAGGCTTTCCCACAGGACTGTCCCACGTGCCACCATGGTGTGAGTCGATCCTCGGCTTGAAAGTCGAGGCAGTGCAGGGAAAACAAGTTTCCCTGGAATGGACTGAACATCTGGAGGACTCTGGGAATGGTGGCACGACCCTGGAGTTCCTCTCGCCTTTCCTGTGAGAGTGCCTCCTCTTGAGAAGCGACAGGAACGCCGGGAATTCTTTCCCGACCACGCAGCGAAAGGAACCTGTCTCTCGAGCAAGAAGGCGGAAACGGGGCTCCTCTGGATGTGGGCGGGACTCTCGTGCTTCCTCTCGAGTGGAGACGGGTATGTCGGGAACTTCTTGAGTTGCAGCAAGGGTGTGAAGGACCCTTTGGAAGTTCCAGATGTTAGGTGTGATTAGCCTCGAGACGCCTCAGCGGAAATGGGCCTCATCTCGCCTGGAGGGGAGAACCTCCTGGATTTTCTCGAGTTGGGGCAGGTGCTCTCGACTTACGACGGGGGACCTCAGGGACCTGCTCTGGTGGCCTCAGGAAAGGCCAATCCCCATGCGAGTTGCTCAGGGGCCTCTCGGGATTCCTCTCCCGTCGATGCCGGGGCGTAAGACCATGTGTGGAGTTGGTGTAGAACCTGAGGGTTCCTCTCCAGTGCTGACATGGACCTTGAGGTACTTCTGGAGTCTCCCCAGGGGAGTCAGTCCTCGTCTCGAGTGGGGGCGTGCACGTTCGCTTTCCTCCCGAGCTGTAGCAGCAGTGTCACGCTTTCCTTCGCGTGGATCAAGGGATCTGTGGCTTTCCCTCGAGGCTTTCCCACGAGGCTTTCCCACAGCTCTGTTCCAAGTGCCACCGTGGAGTGAGTCGATCCTCGGCTTGAAAGTCGAGGCAGTGCAGGGAAAACAGATTTCCCTGGAATGGACTGAGACATCTGGGGGACTCTGGGAATGGCGGCACGACCCTGGACTTCCTCTCGCCTTTCTTGTGGAGAGCGCCTCCTCTTGAGATGCGACGGGAACGCCGGGAATTCTTTCCCGACCACGCAGGGAAAGGATCCCTCCTCTCGAGCTTGGAGGCAGAAACGGGGTCTCCTCTGGATGTGGGCGGGACTCTCGTGCTTCCTTTCTAGTGGAGCCGGGTAAGTCGGGGAACTTCTTGAGTTGGAGCAAGGTGTGAAGGACCCTTTGTAAGTTCCAGAGGTTAGGTGTGATTAGCCTCGAGAAGCCTCAGCGGAAATGGTCCTCATCTCGCCTGGAGGGGAGAACCTCCTGGATTTTCTCGAGTTGGGGCAGGTGCTTTCGACTTACGACGGGGACCTCAGGGACCCGCTCTGGTGGCCTCATGAAAGGCCAGTCCCCATGGGAGTTGCTCGGGGGCCTCTCGGGATTCCTCTCCCGTAGATGCCAGCGCCTAAGACCTTGCTTGGAGTCGGTGCTGGAACGTGAGGATTCCTCTCCAGTGCTGACATGGATCTTGGGGTACTTCTGGAGTCTCCCAGGGGAGTCAGTCCTCGTCTCGAGTGGGGGCATGCACGTGCACTCCCGAGCTGTAGCAGGAGTGTCACGCTTCCCTTCTTGTGGATCAAGGAATCAGGGCTTTACCTCGAGGCTTTCCATGAGGCTTTCACACGAGGCTTTCCCACAGGGCTGTCCCACGTGCCACCGTTGTATGAGTCGATCCTCGGCTTGAAAGTCGAGGCAGTGCAGGGAAAACTGGTTTCCCTGGCATGGACTGAGCATCTGGGGACTCTGGGAATGGTGGCACGACCCTGGAGTTCCTCTGGCCTTTCCTGTGGAGAGCGCCTCCTCTTAAGTTGCGACGGGAACGCCAGGAATACTTACCCGACCACGTAGGGAAAGGATCCCTCCTCTGGAACTATGAGGCGGAAACGGGGCTCCTCTGGATGTGGGCGGACTCTCGTGCTTCCTCTCGAGGGGAAACGGGTATGTCGAGGAACTTCTTGAATTGAAGCAAGGGTGTGAAAGACGCTTTGGAAGTTCCAGAGGTTAGGTGTGATTAGTCTCGAGACGCCTCAGCACAAATGGGCCTCATGTCGCCTGAAGGGGAGAACCTCCTGAATTTTCTCGAGTTGCGGCAGGTGCTGTGGACTTAAGACGGGGTCCTCAGGGACCCGCTCTGGTGGCCTCAGGAAAGGCCAGTCACCATGCGAGTTGCTCGGGGGCCTCTCGGGATTCCTCTCCCGTCGATGCCGGCGCCTTATACCTTGTGTGGAGTCGGTGCCGGAACCTGAGAAAACCTCTCCAGTGCTTACATGGACCTTGGGGTACTTCTGGAGTCTCCCAGGTGAGTCAGTCCTCGTCTCTAGTGGATGCATGTACGTGCAATTTCCTCCAGAGCTGTAGCAGCAGTGTCACGCTTCCCTTCGCGTGGATCCAGGAATCTGTGGCTTTCCGTGGAGGCTTTCCCACGACGTTTACCCACTGGGCAGTCCCACGTGCCACCGTGGTGTGAGTGGATCCTCGGCTTCAAAGTCGAGGCAGTGCAGGGAAAACAGGTTTCCCTGGAATGGAGTGAGACATCTGGGGTACGCTGGGAATGGTGGCACGACCCTGGAGTTCCTCTCGCCTTTCCTGTGGAGAGCGCCTCCTCTTGAGATGCGACGGGAACGCGGGAATTCTTTCCCCACCACGCAGGGAAAGGATCCCTCCTCTCGAGCTAGGAGTCGGAAACGGGTCTCCTCTGGATGTGGGCGGGACTCTCGTGCTTCCTCTCGAGTGGAGACGGGTATGTCGGGGAACTTCTTGAGTTGCAGCAAGGGTGTGAAGTACCCTTTGGAAGTTCCAGATGTTAGATGTGATTAGCATCCAGACGCCTCAGCGGAAATGGGCCTCATCTCGCCTGGAGGGTAGAACCTCCTGCATTTTCTCGAGTTGCGGCAGGTGCTCTCGACTTAACGACCGGGACCTCAGGGACCCGCTCTGGTGGCCTCAGGAAAGGCCAGTCCGCATGTGAGTTGCTAGGGGGCCTCTCGGGATTCCTCTCCGGTGATGCCGGGGCCTAAGATCTTGTGTGGAGTCGGTGCCGGAACCTGAGGATTCCTCTCCAGTGATGACATGGATCTTGGGGTACTTCTGGAGTCTCCCCAGGTGAGTCAGTCCTCATCTCGAGTGAGGGCATGCACGTGCGCTTTCCTCCCGAGCTGTAGCAGCAGTGTCACGCTTCCCTTCGCGTGCCTCAAGGGATCTGTGGCTTTTCTCTCGAGGCTTTCCCAGAGGCTTCCCATGAGGCTTTCCCACAGGGCTGTCCCAGGTGCCACCGTTGTGTGAGTGGATCCTCGGCTTGATAGTCGTGGCAGTGCAGGGAAAACAGTTTTCCCAGGAATGGACTGAGACATCGGGGTACTCTGGGAATGGTGGCACGACCCTGGAGTTCCTCTCGCCTTTCCTGTGGAGAGCCACTCCTCTTGAGATGCGACGGGAACACCGGAATTTCTTTCCCGACCAGGGAGGGAAAGGATCCTTCCTCTCGAGCTAGGAAGCAGAAACGGGGCTCCTCTGGATGTGGGCGGGACTCTTGTGCTTCCTTTCGAGTGGAGACGGTATGTCAGGGAACTTCTTGAGTTGCAGCAAGGGTATGAAGGACCCTTTGGAAGTTCCAGAGGTTAGATGTGATTAGCCTAAAGATGCCTCAGCGGAAATGGGCCTCATCTCGCCTGGAGGGGCGAGCCTCCTGGATTTTCTCGAGTGGCGGCAGGTGCTCTCAACGTACGACGGGAACCTCAGGGACCCGCTCTGGTGGCCTCGGGAAAGGCCAGTCCCCATGCGAGTTGCTCGGGAGCCTATCGGGGTTCCTCTCCCGTCGATGCCGGGGCCTAAGACCTCGAGTGGAGTCGGTGCCGGAACCTGAGTTTTCCTCTCCAGTGCTGACATGGATCTTGGGGTACTTCTGGAGTCTCCCCAGGGGAGTCAGTCCTCGTCTCGAGTGGGGGCATCAAAGTGCGCTTTCCTCCCGAGCTGTAGCAGCTGTGTCGCGCTTCCCTTCGCGTGGATCAAGTGATCTGTGGCTTTTCCTCGAGGCTTTCCAAGGAGGCTTTCCCACGAGGCTTTCCCACAGGGTTGTCCCACGTGCCACCGTGGTGTGTCTCGATCCTAGGCTTGAAAGTCGAGGCAGTGCAGGGAAAACAGGTTTCCCTGGTATGGACTGAGACATCTGGGGGACTCTGGGAATGGTGGCACGACCCTGGAGTTCCTCTCGCCTTTCCTGTCGAGAGCGCCTCCACTTGTGATTCGACGGGAACGCGGGGAATTCTTTCACCACCACGCAGGGAAAGGATCCCTCCTCTATAGCTATGAGGCGGAAACGGGGCTACTCTGGATGTGCCCGGGACTCTCGTGCTTCCTCTCGAGTGGAGACGGGTATGTCGGGGAACTTCTTGAGTTGCAGCAAGAGGTGTGAAGGACCCTTTGGAAGTTCCAGAGGTTAGGTGTGATTAGCCTCGAGACGCCTCAGCGGAAATGGGCCTCATCTCCCCTGAAAGGGAGAAACTCCTGGATTTTCTCGAGTTGCGGCAGGTGTCCTCGACTTACGACAGGGACCTCAGGGACCCGCTCTGGTGGCCTCAGGAAAGGCCAGTCCCCATGCGAGTGCTCGGGGCCTCTCGGATTCCTCTCCCGTCGTAGCCGGGCCTAAGACCTTGTGTCGTGTCGGTGCCGGAACCTGAGTATTCCTCTCCAGTGCTGACATGGATTTTGGGGTACTTCTGGAGTCTCCCCAGGGGAGTCAGTCCTCGTCTCGTTGGGGCTTGCACGTGTGCTTTCCTCCAGCTGTAGCAGCAGTGTCACGCTTCCCTTCGTGTGATCAAGGGATCAGTGGCTTTCCCTCGAGGTTTACCACGACGCTTTCCACGAGGCTTTCCCACAGGGCTTTCCCTCGTGCCACCGTGGTGTGAGTCGATCCTCGGCTTGAAAGTGGAGGCAGTGCCAGGAAAACAGTTTTCCCTGGAATGACTGAGACATCTTGGGACTCTGGAATGGTGGCACGACCCTGGAGTTCCTCTCGCCTTTCCTGTGGCGAGCGCCTCCCTCTTGAGATGCGATGGGAATGCAGGGAATTCTTTCCCGACCACGCACTGAAAGGATCCCTCCTCTCGAGCTATGAGGCAGAGAAGGGGCTCCACTGGATATGGGCGGGATCCTTTGCTTCCTCTCAAGTGGCGACGGGTATGTTGGGGAACTTCTTGAGTTGAAGCAAGGGTGTGAAGGACTCTTTGGAAGTTCGAGAGTTTAGGTGTGATTAGCCTCGAGACGCCTCAGCGGAAATGGGCCTCATCTCACCTGGAGGGGGAGAACCTCCTGGATTTTCTCGAGTTGCGGCAGTGCTCTCGACTTACGACCTGGACCTCAAGTACCCGCTTAGGTGGCCTGAGGAAAGGCCAGTCCCCATGCGAGTTGCTCGGGGGCCTCTCGGGATTCCTCTCCCTTCGATGTCGGGGCCTAAGACCTTGTGTGCAGTCGGTGCCGGAACCTGAGGATTCCTTTCCAGTGCTGACATGGATCTTGGGCTACCTCTGGAGTCTCCCCAGGGGATTCAGCCTCGTCTCGAGTGGGAGCATGAGTGTGCCCTTTCCTCCCATGCTGTAGCAGCAGTGTCATGCTTCTGCTTGCGTGGACCAAGGGATCTGTGACTTTCCCTCGAGTCTTTCCCACGAGCTCTCCCACAGGGCTGTCCC
>NW_017204116.1:0-5777 GCF_001704415.2 Capra hircus | reverse complement strand
TGGGCTCTTCTCGCCTGGAGGGGAGAACCTCCTGGATTTTCTCGAGTTGCGGGCAGGTGCTCTCCGACTTACGACGGCGACCTCAGGGACCTGCTCTGGTGGGCCTCAGGAAAGGCCAGTCCACTTGCGAGTTGCTCAGGGGGCCTTTCTGGGGCCTCTCGTGTTTCCTCTCCCGTCGATGCTTGGGCCTAAACTTGTGTGGAGTCAGTGCCGGAAACTGCGGTTTCCTCTCCAGTGCTGACATGGATCTTTGGGTACTTCTGTAGTCTCCCCAGGGGAGTCAGACCTCGTCTCGAGTATGGGCATGCACGTTCGCTTTCCTCCCGAGCTGTAGCAGCAGTGTCATGCTTCCTTCGCGTGGATCAAGGGATCAAGGGCTTTCCCTCGAGGCTTTCCCTCGAGGCTTTCCTTTCCCACGAGGCTTTCCCAAGGGCTGTCCACGTGCCACCGTGGTGTGAGTCGATCCTCGCTTGAAAGTCGAGGCAGTGCAGGGAAACAGGTTTCCCTGGAATGGACTGAAACTTCTGAGGGACTCTGGGAATGGTGGCACGACCCTGGAGTTCCTCTCCCCTTTCCTGTGGAGAGCGCCTCCTTTGAGATGCGACGGGAACGCCGGGAATTCTTTCCCGACAACGCAGGAAAGGATCCTTCTCTCGAGCTAGGAGGTGGAAACGGGCTCCTCTGGATGTGGGGGAACTCTCGTGCTTCCTCTCGGGTAGAAACGGATATGTCGGGGAACTTCTTGAGTTGCAGCAAGGGTGTGAAGGACCCTTTGGAAGTTCCAGAGGTTAGGTTTGATTAGCCTCGAGACGTCTCAGCGGAATGGGCCTCATCTCGCCTGGAGGGGAGAACCTCCTGGATTTTCTCGAGTTGCGGCAGGTGCTCTCGACTTACGATAGGGACCTCAGGGACCCGCTCTGTTGGCCTCAGGAAAGGCCAGTCCCCATGCGAGTTGCTCGGTGGCCTCTGGGGATTCCTCTCCCGTCGATGCCGGGGCCTAAGATCTTGTGTGGAGTAGGTGCCGGAACCTGAGCATTCACCTCCAGTGCTGACATGGATCTTGGGGTACTTCTGGAGTCTCTCCAGGGGAGTCAGTCATCGTCTCGAGTGGAAGAATGCACGTGCGCTTTCCTCCCGAGCTGAAGCAGCAGTGTCACGCTTCCCTTCGCGTGGATCAAGGGATCAGGCGCTTTCCCTCGAGGCTTCCAACGAGGCTTTCCCACGAGGCTTTTCCCACAGGGCTGTCCCACGTGCCACCGTGGTGTGAGTCGATCATCGGCTTGAAAGTCGAGGCAGTGCAGGGAAAACAGGTTTCCCTGGAATGGACGGAGACCTCTGGGGGACTCTGGGAATGGTGGCACGACCCTGGAGTTCCTCTCGCCTTTCCTGTGGAGAGCGCCTCCCCTTGAGATGCCGATGGGAACGCCGGGAATTCATTCCCGACCACGCAGGTAAATGATCCCTCCTCTCGAGCTAGCAGGTGGAAACGGGGCTCCTCTGGATGTGGGCGGGGACTCTCGTGCTTCCTCTCGAGTGGAAACGGGTATGTCGGGGAACTTCTTGAGTTGCAGCAAGGGTGTGAAGGACCCTTTGGAAGTTCCAGATGTTAGATGTGATTAGCCTCGAGATGGCCACAGGGGAAATGCGCCTCATCTCGCCTGGAGGGGAGAACCTCCTGGATTTTCTCGAGTTGCGGCAGGTGCTCTCGACTTACGACGGGGACCTCAGGGACCCGCTCTGGTGGCCTCAGGAAAGGCCAGTCCCCATGCGAGTTGCTCGGTGGCCTCTCGTGATTCCTCTCCCCTCGATGCCAGCGCCTAAGACCCTTGTGTGGAGACGCTGCCGGAACCTGAGGATTCCTCTCCAGTGCAGAAATGGATCTTGGTGTACTTCTGGAGTCTCCCCAGGGGAGTCAGTCTTCGTCTCCAGTGGGGGCATGCACGGTGCGCTTTCCTCCCGACCTGAAGCAGCAGTGTCACGCTTCCCTTCCCTTGGATCAAAGGATCTGTGGCTTTCACTCAAGGCTTTCCTACGAGGCTTTCCCACAGGGCTGTCCCACGTGCCACCGTGGTGTGAGTCGATCCTCGGCTTGAAAGTCGAGGCAGTGCAGGGAAAACAGTTTTCCCTGGAATGGACTGAGACATCTGGGGGACTGTGGGTATGGTGTCACGAACCTGGATTTCCTCTCGCCTTTCCAGAGGAGAGCGCCTCCTCTTGAGATGCGAAGGGAACGCCGGGAATTCTTTCCCGACCACACAGGGAAAAGGATCCCACCTCTCGAGCTATGAGGCGGAAACGGGGCTCATCTGAATGTGGGCAGGACTCCTGTGCTTCCTCTCGAGTGGAGACGGGTATGTCGGGGAATTTCTTGAGTTGCAGCCAGGTTGTGAAGAATCCTTTGAAATTTCCAGAGATTAGGTGTGATTAGCTTCCAGACGACTCAGCGGAAATGAGCCTCATCGCGCCTGGATGGGAGAACCTCCTGGATTTTCTCCAGTTGAGGCAGGTGCTCACAACTTACGACCGGGACCTCAGGGACCTGCTCTGGTGGCCTCAGGAAAGACCAGTCCCCATGGGAATTGCTCGTGGGCCTCTCGGGATTCCTCTCCCGTCAATGCCGGGGCCTAAGACATTGTGTGGAGATGGTGCTGGAACTCAGGATTCCTCTCCAGTGCTGACATGGATCTTGAGGGACTTCTGGAGTCTCCCCAGGGAAGTCAGTCCTCGTCTTCAGTGGTGGCATGCACGTGCGCTTTCCTCCCGAGCTGTAGCAGTAGTGTTACCCTTCCCTTGGCGTGGAATCAAGGGATCTGTGGCTTTCCCTCGAGGATTTCCCACGAGGTTTTCCCACGAGGCTTTCCCACAGGGCTGTCCCACGTGCCACCATGGTGTGAGTCGATCCTCGCTTGAAAGTCGAGGCACTGCAGGGAAAACAGGTTTCCCTGGAATGGACTGAGATATCTGGGGGACTCTGGGAATGGTGGCACCACCCTGGAGTTCCTCTCGCCTTTCCTGTGGAGAGCGCCTCCTCTGGAGATGCGACGGGAACCCCAGGAATTCTTTCCGACACACAGTGAAAGGATCCCTCGTCTCGAGCTATGAGGGAGAAAAGGGGCTCCTCTGGATGTGGGTGGGACTCTCGTGCTTCCTCTCGAGTGGAGACGGGAGTGTCGGGGAACTTCTTGAGTTGCAGCAAGGGTGTGAAGGACCCTTTGGAAGTTCCAGAGGTTAGGTGTGATTAGCTTCGAGACGCCTCAGCGGAAATGGGCCTCATCTCGCCTGGAGGGGAGAACCTCCTGGATTTTCTCGAGTTGTGGCAGGTGCTCTCGACATACGACGGGGACCTCAGGGACCCGCACTGGTGGCCTCAGGGAAGGCCAGTCCCCATGCGAGTTGCTCGGGGCCCTCTCGGGATACCTGTCCCATCGATTCCGGGGTCTAAGACCTTGTGTGGAGTCGGTGCTGGAACCTGAGGATTCCTCTCCAGTGTGACATGGATCTTGGGGTACTTCTGGAGTCTCCCCAGGGGAGTCAGACATCGACTCGAGTGAGGGCAGGCACGTGCGCTTTCCTCCCGAGCTCTAGCAGCAGTGATACGCGCTTCCCTTCGCGGGATCAAGGATCAGTGGCTTTCCCTCGAGGCTTTCCCGAGCCTTTCCACGAGGCTTTCCCACGAGCCTTTCCCACAGGGCTGTCCCACGTGCCACCGTGGTGTGAGTCGATCCTCGCTTGAAAGTCGAGGCATTGCAGGGAAAACAGGTTTCCCTGGAATGGACAGAGACATCTGGGTGACTCTGGGAATGGTGGCACGAACCTGGATTTCCTCTCGCCTTTCCTGTGGAGAGCGCCTCCTCTTGAGATGCGATGGGAACGCCGGAATTCTTTCCCGACCACGCAGGTAAGGATCCCTCTCTCGAACTAGGAGGCGGAATCGGGGCTCCTCTGTATGTGGGCGGGACTCTCTGCTTCCTTCCACTGGAGACGGGTATGTCGGGGAGCTTCTTGAGTTGCAGCAAGGGTGTGAAGGACCCTTTGGAAGTTCCACAGGTTAGGTGTGATTAGCCTGGATATGGCTCAGCGGAAATCGGCCTCATCTCGCCTGGAGGGAAGAACAAACTGGATTTTCTCCAGTTGAGGCAGGTGCTCACAACTTACGACCGGGACCTCAGGGACCTGCTCTGGTGGCCTCAGGAAAGACCAGTCCCCATGCGAATTGCTCGGGGGCCACTCGGGATTCTCTCCCGTCGATGCCGAGTCCTAAGACCTTGTGTGGAGATGGTGCCAGAACCTGAGGATTCCTCTCCAGTGCTGACATGGATCTTGGTGTACTCTGGAGTCTCCCAGGGGAGTGAGTCCTTGTCTCGAGTGGGGGCAGGCACGTGCGCTTTCCTCCCGAGCTCTAGCAGCAGTGATACGCTTCCCTTCGCGTGGATCAAGGGATCTGTGGCTTTCCCTCGAGGCTTTCCCAAGAGGATTTCCCACGAGGCTTTCCGACAGGGCTATCCCACGTGCCACCGTGGTGTGAGTCGATCCTCGCCGTGAAATTCGAGGCAGTGTAGGGAAAACAGTTTCCTCTGGAATGGACTGAGACATCTGGGCGACTCTGTGAATGGTGGCACGACCCTGGAGTTCCTCTCGCCTTTCCTGTGGAGAGCGCTTCCCCTTGAAATGCGAGCGGAATGGCGGGTATTATTTCCTGACCCAAGCAGGGAAAGGATCCCTCATGTCGAGCTTCGATACCAAAACGGCGTCTCCTCTGGATGTGGGTGGGATCCTCGTGCTTCCTCTCGAGTGGCGACGGGGTATGTCGGGAACTTCTTGAGTTGCAGCAAGGACCCTTTTGAATTTCCAGAGTTTAGGTGTGATGAGCCTCAGACGCCTCCGAGGAAATGGGCCTCATCTCGCCTGGAGGGGAGAACCTCCTGGATTTTCTAGAGTTGGGCAGGGTCTCTCGAGTTACGACAGGGACCTCAGGGACCCGCTCTGGTGGCCTCAGGAAAGGCCAGTGCCCATGGGAGTTGCAAGGGGGCCTTTCGGGATTCCTCTCCCGTCGATGCCGGGGGCCTAAGACCTTGTATGGAGTCAATGCCGGAACTGAGGATTCCTCTCCAGTGCTGACATGGATCTTGGGGTAATTTCTGGAGTCTCCCTAGGGGAGTCAGACCTCGACTCGAGTGGGGTCAGGCACGTGCGCTTTCCTCCCGAGCTCCTGCAGGAGTGTTACGCTTCCCTTCAGGTGGATCAAGGGAGGCAGTGGCTTTCCCTCGATACTTTCCCACGAGGCTTTCCACAGGGCTGTCCCACGTGCCACCGTGGTGAGAGTCGATCCTTGGCTTGAAAGTCGAGGCAGTGCAGGGAAAACAGTTTTCCCTGGAATGGACTGAGACATCTGGGGGTCTGTGGGAATGGTGGCACGACGCTGGATTTCCTCTCGCCTTCCCTGAGGAGAGCGCCTCCTCTTGAGATGCGCGACGGGAACGCGGGAATTCTTTTCCCGACCACGCAGCGAAAGCATCCACCTCTCGAGCTATGAGGCGGAAACGGGGCTCATCTGGATGTGGGCAGGACTCCTGTGCTTCTCTAGAGTGGAGACGGGTATGTTGGGGAACTTCTTGAGTTGCAGCGAGGGTGTGAAGGACGCTTTGGAAGTTCTAGATGTTAGGTGTGATTAGCCCCAAGACACCTCAGCGGAAATGGGCCTCATCTCGCCTGGAGGGGAGAATCTCCTGGATTTTCTCCAGTTGAGTCAGGTGCTCAACTCTTACGACCGGGACCTC
>NW_017204115.1:0-5777 GCF_001704415.2 Capra hircus | reverse complement strand
GAGGGATCCTTTCCCTGCGTGTTCGGGAAGAATTCCCGGCGTTCCTTTCGCATCTCAAGAGCAGGCGCTCTCCAGAGGAAGAGCGAGAGGAACTCCAGGGTGGTGCCACATTCCCAGAGTCCCCCAAATGTCTCAGTCCATTCCAGGGAAACCTGTTTTTCCCTGCACTGCCTCGACTTTCAAGCCGAGGATCGACTCACACCACGGTGGCACGTGGGACAGCCGTGTGGGAAAGCCTCGTGGAAGCCTCGTGGAAAGCCTCGAGGGAAAGCCTCGAGGGAAAGCCACAGATCCCTTGATCCATGCCAAGGGAAGCGTGACACTGCTGCTACAGCTCGGGAGGAAAGCGCACGTGCATGCCCCCACTCGAGACGAGGACTGACTCCACTGGACGACTCCAGAAGTACCCCCAAGATCCATGTCAGCACTGGAGAGGAATCCTAAGATTCCAGCACCGGCTCCACACAAGATCTTAGGCCCGGTATCGACGGGAGAAGAATCCCGAGAGGCCCCCGAGCAACTCGCATGGGGACTGACCTTTCCTGAGGCCACCAGAGCGGGTCCCTGAGGTCCCCGTCGTAAGTCGAGAGCACCTGCCGCAACTCGAGAAAATCCAGGAGGTTCTCCCCTCCAGGCGAGATGAGGGCCCATTTCCGCTGAGGCGTCTCGATGCTATTCAAACCTAACCTCTGGAACTTGCAAAGGGTCCTTCACACCCTTGCTGCAACTCAAGAAGTTCCCCGACATACCCGTCTCCACTCGAGAGGAAGCACGAGAGTCCCGCCCACATCCAGAGGAGCCCCGTTTCCGCCTCCTAGCTCGAGAGGAGGGATCCTTTCCCTGGTGGTCGGGAAAGAATTCCGGGCGTTCCTGTCGCATCTCAAGAGGAGGCGCTCTCCACAGGAAAGGCGAGAGGAACTCCAGGGTCGTGCCACCATTCCCAGAGTCCCCCAGATGTCTCAGTTCATTCCAGGGAAACCTGTTTTCCCTGCACTGCCTCGACTTTCAATCCGAGGATCGACTCACACCACGGTGGCACGTGGGAGAGCCCTGTGGGAAAGATTCGTGGGAAAGCCTCGTGGGAAAGTCTCGAGGGAAAGTCACAGATCCCTTGATCCACGGAAATGAAGCGTGACACTGCTGCTACAGCTCGGGAGGAAAGCGCACGTGCATGACCCCACTCGAGACGAAAACTGACTCCCCTGGGGAGAATCCAGAAGTTCCCTAAGATTCATGTCAGCACTGGTGAGGAATCCTCAGGTTCCGGCAGCGACTCCGCACAAGGCTTTAATCCCCGTCATCGAAGGGAGAGGAATCCCGAGAGGCCCCCGAGCAACTCGCATGGGGACTGGCCTTTCCTGAGGCCACCAGAGCGGGTCCCTGAGGTCCCCTTCGTAAGTCGAGAGCACCTGCCGCAACTCGAGAATATCCAGGAGGTTCTTCCCCCAGCCGAGATGAGGCCCATTTCCGCTGAGGCGTCTACAGGCTAATCACACCTAACTTCTGGAACTTCCCAAGGGTCCTTGGCACATTTGCTGCAACTGAAGAAGTTCCCCGACATCCTCCTCTCCACTCGACAGGAAGCACGAGAGTCCCGCCCACATCCAGAGGAGCCCCGTTTCCGCCTCTTAGCTCGAGAGGAGGGATCCTTTCCCTGCGTGGTGGGAAAAGAATTCACCGCATTCCCGTCGCATCTCAAGAGGAGGCGCTCTCCACAGGAAAGGCGAGAGGAACTCCAGGGTCGTGCCACCATTCCCAGAGTCCCCCAGATGACTCAGTCTATTCCAGGGAAACCTGTTTTCCCTGCACTGCCTCGACTTTCAATCCGAGGATCGACTCACAACACGATGGCACGTGGGAGAGCCCTGTGGGAAAGATTCGTGGGAAAGCCTCGTGGGAAAGCCTCAAGGGAAAGCCACAGATCCCTTGATCCACGCGAAATGAAGAGCGACACTGCTACTACAGCTCGGAGGAAAGCGCACGTGCATGCCCCCACTAGAGACTTGGACGGACTCCCGGCGGGAAACTCCAGAAGTACCCCAAAATCCATGTCAGCACTGGAGAGGAATCCTCAGGTTCCGGCACGACTTCACACATGGTCTTAGGCCCCGGCATCGACGGAGAGGAATCCCGAGAGGCCCCCCGAGCAACTCGCATGGGGACTGGCCTTTCCTGAGGCCACCAGAGCGGGTCCCTGAGGACCCCGTCGTAAGTCGAGAGCGCCTGCCGCAACTCGAGAAAATCCAGGAGGTTCTCCCTTCCAGGCGAGATGATTCCCATTTCTGCTGAGACGTCTCGAGGCTAATCACACCTAACCTCTGGAAGTTCCAAAGGGTCCTTCACACCCTTTCTGCAACTCAAAAGTTCCCCGACATACCCGATTCCACTCGAGAGGAAGCACGAGAGTCCCGCCCACATCCAGAGGAGCCCCGTTTCCGACTCCTAGCTCGAGAGGAGGGATCCTTTCCCTGCGTGGTCGGGAAAGAATTCCCGGCGTTCCCGTCGCATCTCAAGAGGGGCGCTCTCCACAGGAAAGGCGAGAGGAACTCCAGGGTCGTGCCACCATTCCAGAGTCCCACAGATGTCTTAGTCCATTCCAGGGAAACCTGTTTTCCCTGCACTGCCTCGACTTTCAAGAAGAGGATCGACTCACACCACGGTGGCACGTGGGACAGCCCTGTGGGAAAGCCTCGTGGGAAAGCCTCGTGGAAAGCCTCGTGAGGAAGCCTCGAGGGAAAGCCACTGATCCCTTGATCCACGCGACGGGAGCATGACACTGCTGCTACAGCTCGGGAAGAGAGCGCAGGTGCATGCCCCCAATCGAGACGAGGACTGACTCCCCTGGGGAGACTCCAGAAGTACCCCAAGATCCATGTCAGCACTGGAGAGGAAACCTCAGGTTCTGGCACCGACTCCACACAAGGTCTTAGGCCCCGGCATCGACGGGAGAGGAATCCCGAGAGGCCCCGAGCAACTCGAAAGGGGACTGGCATTTCCTGAGGTCCCCAGAGCGGGTCCCTGAGATCCCCGTCGTAAGTCGAGAGCACCTGCCCTAACTCGAGAAAATCCAGGAGGATCTCCCCTCCAGGCGAGATGAGGCCCATTTCTACTGAGGCGTCTCCAGGCTAATCACACCTAACCTCTGTAACTTACAAAGGGTCCTTCAAATCCTTGCTGCAACTCAAGAAGTTCCCCGACATACCCGTCTCCTCTCGAGAGGAAGCACGAGAGTCCCGCCCACATCAAGAGGAGCTTCGTTTCCGCCTCATTGCTCGAGAGCAGGAATCCCTTCCCTGCATGGTCGGGAAAGAATTCCCGGCGTTCCCGTCGCATCTCAAGAGGAGGTGCTCTCCACAGGAAAGGCGAGAGGAACTCCAGGGTCGTGCCACCATTCCCAGAGTCCCCCAGATGTCTCAGTCCATTCCAGGGAAAACTATTTTCCCTGCACTGAATGGAATTTCAAGCCTAGGATCGACTCACACCACGGTGACACGTGGGACAGTCCTGTGGGCAAGCCTCGTGGGAAAGCCTTGAGGGAAAGCCACAGATCCCTTGATCCACGCGAAGGGAAGGGTGACACTGCTGCTACAGCTCGGGAGGAAAGCGCATGTGCATGCCCCACTTAGAGGAGGACTGACTCCCCTGAGTACACTCCAGAAGTACCCCAAGATCCATGTCAGCAATGGAGAGGAATCCTCAGGTTTTGGCACAGACTCCACAAAAGATCTTAGGCCCCGGCATCGACGGGAGAGGAATTCCAAGAGGCCTCCGAGCAACTCGCATGGGGACTGGCCTTTCGTGAGGCCACCAGAGCGCGTACCAGACGTCCCCGTCGTAAGTCGAGAGCACCTGCCGCAACTCGAGAAAATCCAGGAGGTTCTCCCCCTCCAGGCGAGATGAGGCCCATTTCCCTGAGGCGTCTCGAGGCTAATCACACCTAACCTCTGGAACTTCCAAAGGGTCCTTCACAAGCTTGCTGCAACTCAAGAAGTTCCCCGACATACCCGTCTCCACTCGAGAGGAAGCACGAGAGTCCCGCCCACATCCAGAGCAGCCCCATTTCCGCCTCCTAGCTCGAGAGGAGGGATCCTTTCCCTGCGTGGTCGGGAAAGAATTCCCGACGTTCCCGTCGCATCTCAAGAGGAGGCGCTCTCCACAGGAAAGGCGAGAGGAACTCCAGGGTCTTGCCACCATTCCCAGAGTCCGCAAGATGTCTCAGTCCATTCCAGGGAAACCTGTTTTCCCTGCACTGCCTCGACTTTCAAGCCGAGGATGGACTCACACCACGGTGGCACGTGGGACAGCCCTGTGGGAAAGCCTCGTGGGAAAGCCTGGTGGGAAAGCCTCGAGGGAAAGCCACACATCCCTTGATCCACGCGAAGGGAAGCATGACAGTGCTGCTACAGTTCCGGAGGAAAGCGTATGTGCATGCCCCCACTCGAGACGAGGACTGACTCCCTGGGGAGACTCCAGAAGTACCCCAAGATCCATGTCAGCACTGGAGAGGAATCCTCAGTTTCCGGCACCGCCTCCACACAAGGTCTTATGCCGGGGTCCAGCCCCGGTGGATCCAGGGAATTCGAAGGGTGGACGGCGTTGGTGTATAAAGACTTGTTTATTTATTAATGCAAGATTAGATTAGAAAACTATAGTGTAGTAAGAAGACTAATTGGAGGAAGAGGGCTGAATAACTTGGTTTACGCGGACGGCCAATAAAATTCCAGACAAGGAATTTGCACCACCTACGTTGGGCCACCGGCGCCCGCTTGAATATCTAAGGGTGCCTCGCCTTAAGCTCCCTTTCGTGCGGGTCTTAACAGCCAGGGCAAGTAAGTAGACCTGGCGAGCCTCCGCACTCCAGGTGGAGATTCAGCCTGAAGTTAAAGTAAAGAGCAGAGAGAAGGAAAGGTAGAGAAGAAGAAAGAGAGAGAAAGACACGGGGGAGCCAGAGTCCCAAGAAACGAGGCTGAGAGACTAGTTCGAGAAGCTGGTCGAGAAAACTGGCCCCTGGCTCCTGGCCTCCTCCTTTATTGTTCAGAAGGCCTTTTATGCTTTTGATAAAACATGGAGATCAATGGATAACACAAAATTATGTAGTGTTCACAACCCAGATTCTTTCTGTATATCATTTTGTATACAAAAGGTCTCAGGTGATTTACATTATCTTCTGGCCAAGAGGCTTGTTAACACTTTTTGGCTCTCTTCCTTAATGAATGTTAATTTTGTTTCCCCTGAAGTGTTTTTCTTTAATCTGCATCTCCTTAAAGCATTAAAGTTACATCTCTATAGAACAAAGGTGCAGTGGGTTATAACAAAGAAGGTACTTAACTCAAAGATCTAATGTTGCTAATACCAGGTCTACTACTTGTTTTTCTATATACCAACTATATCTAAAAATAAAGGATATGAAAATTTGGCAGCAAGCATTGACCCAAAAAATGAAACTTTTAATCAGTCTAATTCTAAAGATTCTGACTCCTCGGAAGCTCCTGCATTCCTAGGATGTTTTAAGCTTCCTGTGCCTCCTGCGGTCAGGAGGCCTCAAACAATCACAAGCGCAGCTGTACGAGTCCTACAGGCAGGCTAGAAAGAAATCAGAGGGTTTTTGGATTGAAACACTCTTTCAAATGCAGAAGACTAACGGCCTGAATTGACTTTTTCCAGAAAAGTCAGAAGAGTGAAAAAGCAGAGCACAAAAACCGGCAGATTTATGTTGGGGTACGAGCTTAAAAATTTCCAGGGGGATCCCTGAAGTCTGAGCACGCCTTGCGTATGTC
>NW_017204114.1:0-5777 GCF_001704415.2 Capra hircus | reverse complement strand
GCCACCAGAGCGGTCTCTGAATCCCCGACCTAAGTCGAGAGCACCTGCCGCAACTCGAGAAAATCCAGGAGGTTCTCCCCTCCGGCGAGATGAGGCCCATTTCGCTGAGGCGTCTCGAGGTTAATCACATCTTACTCTGGAACTTCGAAAGCGTCCTTCACACCCTTGTTGCAACCTAAGAAGTTCCCCGACATACCCGTCTCCACTCGAGAGGAAGCACGAGAGTCCCGCCCACATCCAGAGGAGCCCCGTTTCCGACTCCTAGCTCGAGAGAGGGATCCTTTCCCTGCGTGGTCGGGAAAGAATTCCCGCGTTCCCGTCGCATCTCAAGAGGAGGCGCTCTGCACAGGAAAGCGAGAGGAACTCCAGGGTCGTGCCACATTCCCAGAGTCCCCCAGATGTCTCAGTCCATTCCAGGGAAACCTGTTTTCCCTGCACGCCTCGACTTTCAAGCCGAGGATCAACTCACACCACGGTGGCACTTGGGACAGCCTTTGCGAAGCCTCGTGGGAAAGCCACAGATCCCTTGATATACGCGAAGGGAAGCGTGACACTGCTGCTACAGCTCGGGAGGAAAGCAAATGTAATATGCCCACTCGAGACGAGGACTGACCCCCTGGAGAGACTCCAGAAGTACCCCAAGATCCATGTCAGCACTGGAGAGAAATCCTCAGGTTCCGGCACCGACTCCACACAAGATCTTAGGCCCCCGGCATCGAGGGAGAGGAATCCCGAGAGGCCCCAGAGCAACTCGCATGGGACTGGCCTTCCTGAGGCCACCAGAGCGGTCCTGAGGTCCCGTCGTAAGTCGAGAGCACCTGCCCCCAACTCGAGAAAATCCAGGAGGTTCTCACCTCCAGGCGAGATGAGGCCCATTTCCGCTGAGGCGTCTCGAGACTAATCACACCTAACCTCTGGAACTTCCAAAGGGTCCTTCACACCCTTGCTGCAACTCAGAAGATCCCCGACATACCCGTCTCCACTCGAGAGGAAGAACGAGAGTCCCGCCCACATCCAGAGGAGCCACGTTTCCGCCTCCTAGCTCGAGAGGAGGATCCTTTCCCTGCGTGGTCGTGAAAGAATTCCCGGCGTCCCGTCGCATCTCAAGAGGAGGTGCTCTCCACAGGAAAGGCGAGAGAACTCCAGGGTCGTGCAACCATTCCAGAGTCCCCCAGATGTCTCAGTCCATTCCAGGGAAACCTGTTTTCCCTGCCCTGCCTCGACTTTCAAGCCGAGGATCGACTCACACCACGTGGCACGTGGGACAGCCCTGTGGATAAGACTCGTGGGAAAGCCTGTGGGAAAGCCTAGTGTGAAAGTCACAGAGGAACTCGAGGGTCCACCATTCCAGAGTCCGCCAGAAAATTCCTTGTCGGGAATTTTATTGGCCTTCCGCGTAAACCTAGCTATTCAGCCTTTTTCCTCCAGTTAATCTTCTTACTACCCTATAATTTCTTAATCTAATCTTACATTAATAAATACACAAGACTTTCCACGTCAACGCGTCCATCCGTCGAATTCCCTGGATGCAGCGTGGCTGGACACCGGCACACTGAGATATCTGGGGGACTCTTGGAATGATGGCACGACACTGGAGTTTCTCTCGCCTTTCCTGTGGAGAGCGCCTCCTCATGAGATGCGACGGGAACACCGGGAATTCTTTCCGAACATACAGGGAAAGGATACCTGACCGCGAGGTACGAGGCTGAAACGGGGCTCCTCTGGATGTGGTCGGGACTCTTGTTCTTCCTCTCGAGTGGAGAGGGTATGTCGGGATCTTCTTGAGTTGCAGCAAGGGTGTGAAGGACCCTTTGGAAGTTCCAGAGGTTAGGTGTGATTAGACTCGAGACGCCTCAGCGGAAATGGGCCTCATCTCGACTGCAGGGGAGAACCTCCTGGGTTTTCTCGAGTTTCAGCAGGTGCTCTCCAGTTACGACCGGGACTTATGTAACCCGCTCTGGTGCTGCTCAGGTAATGCCAGTCGACTTGGAGTTGCTAAGGGCCTCTCGGGATTCCTCTCCGGTCGATGACGGGGCCTAAGACCTTGTTTGGAATCGGTGCCCGAACCTGAGGTTTCCCTCTCCAGTGCTGACATGGATCTTGGGGTACTACTGGAGTCTCCACAGGGTAGTCATCTTCATCTCCAATGGGGGCATGCACGTGCGCTTTTCTCCCGAGCATTAGGAGCAGCAGTCAATTTTCCCCGTTGGGTTGATCAAGGGGTTTCTTGTTTTCCCTCGAGGCTTTCCCACGAGGCTTTCCCACGAGGCTTTCCCACAGGGCTGTCCCACGTGCCACCATCGTGTGAGTCAGTCCTCCCCGTGAACGTCGAGGCAGTGAAGGGTAAACAAGTTCCTCTGGAAAGGACTGAGACATCTGGGGGACTCTTGGAATGGTGGAACGACCCTGGAGTTCCTCTCACCTTTCTCTGTGGAGCGTGCCTCCTCTTGAGATGCGACAGGTACGACAGGAATTTTTCCCGGCCAATCAGGGAAAGGATCCCTCATCTTGAGCCAGGCAGGGGGAATTGGGGCTCCTCTGGATGTGGGTGGTACCCTGGTGATTCCTATGGAGTGACGACGGGTCTCTCCTGGAACCTCTTGAGTTGCAGCTAAGGGTGTGAAGGACCCTTTGGAAGTTCCAGAGGTTAGGTGTGATTAGCGTCGAGACGCCTCAGCGGAAATGGGCCTCATCTCGCCTGGAGGGGAGAACCTCCTGGGATTTTCTCTAGTTGCGGCAGGTGCTCTCGACTTACGACGGGGACGCTCAGGGACCCGCTCTAGTGGCCTCAGGAAGGGCCAGGAGCCATGCGAGTTCCTCGGGGGCCTCTCAGGATTCCTCTCCCTTTGATGCCGGGGCCTAAGACCTTGTGTGGAGTCGGTGCCGGAACCTGGAGGATTCCTCTCCAGTGTGGACATGGATCTTGGGGTACTTCTGGAGTCTCCCCAAGGGGAGTTAGTCATCGTCTTGTGTGGGGGCATGAACGTGCGCTTTCCTCCCGAGCTGTAGGCAGCAGTGTCACGCTTCCCTTTGCATGGATCAAGGGATTGTCTGTTCGGGCTTTCCCACGAGGCTTTCCCACAGGGCTGTTTCCTGTGCCATCGTGGTGTGAGTCGATCTTCGGCTAGAAATTCGAGGCAGTGCAGGGAAATCAGGTTTCCCTGAAATGGACTGAGACATCTGGGGGACTCTGGGAATGGTGGCACGACCCTGGAGTTCCTCTCGCCTTTCCTGTGGAGAGCGCCTCCTCTTGAGATGCGCCAGGAACGCCAGGAATTCTTTCCTGTCTACGCAGGGAAAGGATCCCTCCTCTCGAGCTAGGAGGCGGAAACGGGGCTCCTCTGGATGTGGGCGGGTCTCTGGTGCTTCCTCTCGTGTGGAACGGGTATGTCGGGGAACTTCTTGAGTTGCAGCAAGGGTGTGATGGACCCTTTGGAAGTTCCAGAGGTTAGGTGTGATTAGACTCGAGACGCAGAATGGCCTCATCTCGCCTGAAGGGCACAGTTCAACTTGTCTTGCGAAAATGAGGGGGGGCACATCAAGGTCTTTCATGAATGCCCTTAGCAACTCGCAAGTCGACTGGCATTTCCTGAGTGGACCAGAGCGGGTTACATAAGTCCCGGTCGTAACTGGAGAGCACCTGCTGAAACTCGAGAAAATCCAGGAGGTTCTCCCCTGCAGGCGAGATGAGGCCCATTTCCGCTGAGGCGTCTCGAGTCTAATCACACCTAACCTCTGGAACTTCCAAAGGTCCATCACACCCTTGCTGCAACTCAAGAAGTTCACCGACATACCCGTCTCCACACGAGAGGAAGCACCAGAGACCCGCCCACATCCAGAGGAGCCCCGTTTCCGCCTCCTAGCTCGAGAGGAGGGATCCTTTCCCTGCGTAGACAGGAAAGAATTCCTGGCGTTCCTGGCGCATCTCAAGAGGAGGCGCTCTCCACAGGAAAGGCGAGAGGAACTCCAGGGTCGTGCCACCATTCCCAGAGTCCCCCAGATGTCTCAGTCCATTTCAGGGAAACCTGATTTCCCTGCACTGCCTCGAATTTCTAGCCGAAGATCGACTCACACCACGATGGCACATGGGAAACAGCCCTGTGGGAAAGCCTCGTGGAAAGCCACGAGGGAAAGCCACAGATCCCTTGATCCATGCAAAGGGAAGCGTGACACTGCTGCTACAGCTCGGGAGGAAAGCGCACGTTCATGCCCCCACACAAGACGATGACTAACTCCCTGGGGAGACTCCAGAAGTACCCCAAGATCCATGTCCACACTGGAGAGGAATCCTCCGGTTCCGGCACCGACTCCACACAAGGTCTTAGGCCCCGGCATCGAAAGGGAGAGGAATCCTGAGAGGCCCCCGAGGAACTCGCATGGCTCCTGGCCCTTCCTGAGGCCACTAGAGCGGGTCCCTGAGGTCCCCGTCGTAAGTCGAGAGCACCTGCCGCAACTAGAGAAAATCCAGGAGGTTCTCCCCTCCAGGCGAGATGAGGCCCATTTCCGCTGAGGCGTCTCGACGCTAATCACACCTAACCTCTGGAACTTCCAAAGGGTCCTTCACACCCTAGCTGCAACTCAAGAGGTTCCAGGAGAGACCCGTCGCCACTCCATAGGAATCACCAGGGTACCACCCACATCCAGAGGAGCCCCAATTCCCCCTCCTGGCTCAAGATGAGGATCCTTTCCCTGATTGGCCGGAAAAATTCCTGTCGTACCTGTCGCATCTCAAGAGGAGGCACGCTCCACAAGAAAGGTGAGAGGAACTCCAGGGTCGTTCCACCATTCCAAGAGTCCCCCAGATGTCTCAGTCCTTTCCAGAGGAACTTGTTTACCCTTCACTGCCTCGACGTTCACGGGAGGACTGACTCACACCGATGGTGGCACGTGGGACAGCCCTGTGGGAAAGCCTCGTGGGAAAGCCTCGTGGGAAAGCCTCGAGGGAAAAACAAGAAACCCCTTGATCAACCCAACGGGAAAATTGACTGTGCTCCTAATGCTCGGGAGAAAAGCGCACGTGCATGCCCCCATTGGAGATGAAGATGACTACCCTGTGGAGACTCCAGTAGTACCCCAAGATCCATGTCAGCACTGGAGAGGAAACCTCAGGTTCGGGCACCGATTCCAAACAAGGTCTTAGGCCCCGTCATCGACCGGAGAGGAATCCCGAGAGGCCCCTTAGCAACTCCAAGTCGACTGCATTACCTGAGCGGACCAGAGCGGGTTACATAAGTCCCGGTCGTAACTGGAGAGCACCTGCTGAAACTCGAGAAAACCCAGGAGGTTCTCCCCTGCAGTCGAGATGAGGCCCATTTCCGCTGAGGCGTCTCGAGTCTAATCACACCTAACCTCTGGAACTTCCAAAGGGTCCTTCACACCCTTGCTGCAACTCAAGAAGATCCCCGACATACCCCTCTCACTCGAGAGGAAGAACAAGAGTCCCGACCACATCCAGAGGAGCCCCGTTTCAGCCTCGTACCTCGCGGTCAGGTATCCTTTCCCTGTATGTTCCGGAAAGAATTCCCGGTGTTCCCGTCGCATCTCATGAGGAGGCGCTCTCCACAGGAAAGGCGAGAGAAACTCCAGTGTCGTGCCATCATTCCAAGAGTCCCCAGATATCTCAGTGTGCCGGTGTCCAGCCACGCTGCATCCAGGGAATTGACGGGACGGCGTTGACGTGGAAAGTCTTGTGTATTTATTAATGTAAGATTAGATTAAGAAATTATAGGGTAGTAAGAAGATTAACTGGAGGAAAAGGCTGAATAGCTAGGTTTACG
>NW_017204113.1:0-5778 GCF_001704415.2 Capra hircus | reverse complement strand
CCCTGGGGAGACTCCAGAATACCCAAGATCCATGTCAGCACTGGAGAGGAATTCTCAGGTTCCGGCACCGACTCCACACAAGATCTTAGGCCCCGGCATCGAGGAGTGGAATCCCGAGAGGCCCCCGAGCAACTAGCATGGGGACTGGCCTTTCCTGAGGCCACCAGAGCGGGGTCCCTCAGGTCCCCGTCGTAAGTCGAGAGCACCTGCCGCAACTCCGAGAAAATCCAGGAGGTTCTCCCCTCCAGGCGAGATGAGGCCCATTTCCGCTCAGGGGCGTCTGTCTAGGCTAATGACACCTAACCCCCTGGAACTTACAGAGGGTCCTTCACACCCTTACTGCCACCCAAGAAGCTCCCGACATACCCGTCTCCACTCGAGAGGAAGCACGAGAGTCCCGCCCACATCCAGAGGAGCCCCGTTTCCGCCTCATAGCTCGAGAGGAGGGATCATTTCCCTGCGTGGTCGGGAAAGAAATCCTGGTGTTCCCGTCGCATCTCAAGAGGAGGCGCTCTCCACAGGAAAGGCGAGAGGAACTCCAGGGTCGTGCCACCATTCCCACAGTCCCCCAGATGTCTCAGTCCATTCCAGGGAATCCTGTTTTCCCTGCACTGCCTCTACTTTCAAGCGAGGATCACTCACACCACGGTGACACGTGGGACAGCCCTGTGGGAAAGCCTCGGGGAAAGCCACAGATCCCTTGATCCACGGAAGGCAAGCGCGACTCTGCTGCTACAGCTCGGGAGGAAAGCGCACGTGCATCCCCCACTCCAGACGAGGACTGACTCCCCTGGGGAGACTCCAGAGGTACCCCAAGATCCATGTCAGCACTGGAGAGGAATCCTCAGGTTTGCCACACCGACTCCACACAAGATCTTAGGCCCCGGAATCGACGGGAGAGGAATCCCGAGAGGCCTCCGAGCAACTCGCATGGGGACTGGCCTTTCCTGAGGCCATCAGAGCGGGTCCCTGAGGTCCCCGTCGAAAGTCGAGAACCCCTGCCGCAACTCGAGAAAATCGAGGAGGTTCTCCCCTCCAGGCGAGATTGGGCCCATTTGTGCTGAGGCGTCTCGTGGCTAATCACACCTAACATCTGGAACTTCCAAAGGGTACTTCACACCCATGCTGCAACTCAAGAAGTTCCCCGACATACCCGTCTCCACTCGAGAGGAAGCACGAGAGTTTCGCCAATATCCAGAGGAGACCCGTTTCCGCCTCCTAGCTCGAGAGGAGGGATCCTTTCCCTGCGTGTGGGGAAAGAATTTCCCGGTTCCCGTCGCATCTCAAGAGAAGGCGCTCTCCACAGGAAAGGCGAGAGGAACTCCAGGATCGTGCCACCATTCCAGAGTCCCCCAGATGTCTCAGTCCATTCCAGGGAAACCTGTTTTCCCTGCACTGCCTCGACTTTCAAGCCGAGGATCGACTTACACCACTGTGGCACGTGGGACAGCCCTGTGTGAAACGCTCGTGGGAAAGCCTCGTGGGAAAGCCTCGTGGGAAAGCCTCGAGGGAAAGACGCTGATCCCTTGATCACGCGAAGGGAAGCGTGACACTGCTGCTACAGTTCGGAGGAAATCGCATGTGCATGCCCCACTCGAGATGCAGAATGACTTTCCTGGGGAGACTCCAGAAGTACCCCAAGATCCATGTCAGCACTGGAGAGGAATCCTCAGGTTTCGGCACCGACTCCACACAAGATCTTAGGCCCCGGCATCGACGGGAGAGGAATCTCGAGAGGCCCGCGAGCAACTCGCATGGGGACTGGCCTTTCCTGAGGCCACCAGAGCGCGTCCCTAGATCCCCGTCGAAAGTTGAGAGCACCTGCCGCAACTCGAGAAAATCCAGGAGGTTCTCCCCTCCAGGCGAGATGAGGCCCATTTCCGCTGAGTCGTCTCCAGGCTAATCACACCTAACCCTGGAACTTCCAAAGGCTCCTTCACACCCTTGCTGCAACTCAAGAAGTTCCCTGACGTACCCGTCTCCACTCGAGAGGAAGCACTAGAGTCCCGCCCACATCCAGAGTAGCCCCGTTTGCGCCTCCTAGCGCGAGAGGAGGGATCCTTTCCCTGCGTGGTCGGGAAAGAATTCCCGGCATTCTCGTCGCATCCCAAGAGGAGCGCTCTCCACAGGAAAGGCGAGAGGAACTCAAGGGTCGTGCCACATTCCCAGAGCCCCCAGATGTCTCAGTCCATTCCAGGGAAACCTGTTTTCCCTGCACTGCCTCCACTTTCAAGCCGAGGATCGACTCACACCACGGTGGCACGTGGGACAGCCCTGTGGGAAAGCCTCGTGGGAAAGCCTCGAGGGAAAGCCTCGAGGGAAAGAGCCTGATCCCTTGATCCCCCGCGAAGGGAAGCGCGACACTGCTGCTACACCTCGGGAGGAAAGCGCACGTGCATGCCCCCACTCGAGAAAAGGACTGACTCCACTGAGGAGACTCGAGAAGTACCCCAAGATCCATGTCAGCACTGGAGAGGAATGCTCAGGTTCCGGCACCGACTCCACACAAGATCTTAGGCCCCGGCATCGACGGGAGAGGAATCCCGAGAGGCCCCCGAGCAACTCGCATGGGGACTGGCCTTTCCTGAGGCCAACAGAGCGGGTCCCTGAGGTCCCCGTCGCAAGTCGAGAGCACCTGCCGCAACTCGAGAAAATCCAGGAGGTTCTCCCCTCCAGGCGAGATGAGGCCCATTTGTGCTGAGGCGTCTCGAGGCGAATCACACCTAACCTCTTGAATTTCCAAAGGGTCCTTCACACCCTTGCTGCAACTCAAGAAGTTCCGCGACATACCCGTCTCCACTTGAGAGGAAGCACGAGAGTCCCGCCCACATCCAGAGGAGCCCCGTTTCCGCCTCCTAGATCGAGAGGAGGCATCCTTTCGCTGCGTGTTCGGGAAAGAATTTCCGGCGTACCCATCTCATCTCAAGAGGAGGTGCTTTCCACAAGGTGAGAGGAACTCCAGGGTCGTGCCACCACTCCCAGAAACACCAGATGTCTCCGTCCATTCCAGGGAAACCTTTTTTCCCTCCACTGCATTGACTTTCAAGCCAAGGATCGACTCACACCACGGTGGCACGTGGGACAGCCTTGTGGTAAAGCCCCCGTGAAAAAGCCTCCAGGGAAAGCCTCGAGGGGAAAGACACAGATCCCTTTATCCCCTCCAAAGGAAGCATGACACTGCTGCTACAGCTCGGGAGGAAAACGCACGTGCATGCCCCCGACTCGAGACAAGGACTAACTCCGTGGGGAGAATCCAGAAGTACCCCAAGATCCATGTCAGCACTGGAGCGGAATGCTCAGGTTCCGGCACCGACTCCACACAAGATCTTAGGCCCTGGCATCGACGGGAGAGGAATCCCGAGAGGCCCCCGAGCAACTCGCATGGGGACTGGCATTTCCTGAGGCCACCAGAGCGGGTCTCTGAGGTCCCCGCCGTAAGTCGAGAGCACCTGCCGCAACTCGAGAAACTCCAGTAGGTTCTCCCCTCCAGGCGAGATGAGGCCCATTTCCGCTGAGGCGTCTCGACGCTAATCACACCTAACCTCTGGAACTTCCAAAGGGTCTTTCACACGCTTGCTGGCAACTCAAGAAGTTCGCCGACATACCCGTCTCCACTCGAGAGGAAGCACGAGAGTCCCGCCCACAACCAGAGGGGTCCCGCTTCCGCCTCCTAGCTCGAGAGGAGGAATCCTTTCCCTGCGTGGTCGGGAAAGAATTCCCGGCGTTCCCGTCACATCTCAAGAGGAGACGCTCTCCACAGGAAAGGCGAGAGGAAACTCCAGGGTCATGTCACCGTTCCCCGAGTCCCCCAGATATGTCTCAGTCCATTCCAGGGAAACCTGTTTTCCCTGCACTTCCCTTGAATTTCAGCGAGGATCGACTCACACCACGGTGCCACGCGGGACAAGCGCTGTGGGAAAGCCTCGTGGGAAAGCCTCGTCGGAAGCCTCGAGGGAAAACCACAGATCCCTTGATCCACGCGAAGGGAAGCGTGACACTGCTGCTACAACTCGGGAGGAAAGCGCACGTGCATGCCCCCTCTCCAGACGAGGACTGACTCCCCTGGAGGAGCCTCCAGAAATACCCCAAGATCCATGTCGGCACTGGAGAGGAATCCTCAGGTTCCGTCATCAACTCCACACAATGTATTAGGCCCCGGCATCAAGGGGAGAGGAATCCCGAGAGGCCCCCGAGCAACTGGCTTGGGGACTGGGCTTTTCTGACGCCACGAGAGCGGGTCCCGGAGGTACCCATCGTAAGTCCGAGAGCACCTGCCCCAACTCGAGAAAATCCAGGAGGTTCTCCCCCTCCAGCCGAGATGAGGCCCATTTCCACTGAGGCGTCTCGAGTCTAATCACACCTAACCTCTGGAACTTCCAAAGGGTCCTTCACACCCTTGCTGCAACTCAAGAAGTTCCCCGACATACCCGTCTCCACTCGAGAGAAGCCCGAGAGTCCTGCCCACATCCAGAGGAGCCCCGTTTCCGCCTCCTAGCTCGAGAGGAGGGATCCTTTCCCTGCGGGTCGAGAAAGAATTCCCGGCCTTCCCGTCGCATCTCAAGAGGAGGCACTCTCCACAGGAAAGGAGAGGAACTCCAGGGTCGTGCCACCATTCCCAGAGTCCCCCAGATGTCTCAGTCCATTCCAGGGAAACCTGTTTTTGCTGCACTGCCTCGACTTTCAAGCCGAGGATCCACGGTGGCACGTGGGACAGCCCTGTGGGAAAGCCTCGTGGGAAAGTCTCGTGGGAAAGCCTCGAGGGAAAGCCAGTGATCCCTTGATCAACGTGAAGGGAAGTGTGACACTGCTGCTAGAGCTCGGAGGAAAGCGCACGTGCATGTCCCCACTCCATACGAGGACTGACTCCCCTGGGGAGACCTCAGAAGTACCCCAAGATCCATGTCAGCACTGGAGAGGAATCCTCAGATTCTGGCACCGACTCCACACAAGATCTTAGGCCCCGGCATCGACGGGAGGGGAATCCCGAGAGGCCCCCGAACAACTCGCATGGGGACTGGCCTTTCCTGAGGCCACCAGAGCGGGACCCTGAGGTCCCCGTCGTAAGTAGAGAGCACTTGCCGCAACTCGAGAAAATATACAGGAGGTTCTCCCCTCCAGGCGAGATGAGGCCCATTTCTGCTGAGGCGTCTCGAGGCTAATCACATCTAACCTCTGGAACTTCCAAAGGGTCCTTCACACCATTGCTGCATCTCAAGAAGTTCCCGGACATACCCGTCTCCACTCGAGAGGAAGCCCGAGAGTACCGCACACATCCAGAGGAGCCGCGTTTCCGCCTCCTATCTCGAGAGGAGGTATCCTTTCCCTGCGTTGTGGGGAAAGAATTCCTCGTGTTCCCTTCGCATCTCAAGAGGAGACGCTCTCCTCAGGAAAGGCGAGAGGAACTCCAGGGTCGTGCCACCATTCCAGAGTTCCCAAGATGTCTCAGTCCATTCCAGGGAAACCTGTTTCCCCTTCACTGCCTCGACTTTCAAGCGAGGATCGACTCAAACCACGTGGCACGTGGGACAGCCCTGTGGGAAAGCCTCGTGGGAAAGCCTCGAGGGGAAAGCCACAGATCCTTGATCCATGCGAAGGGAAGGGTGACACTGCTGCTATAGCTCTGGAGGAAAGCGCCTGTGCATGCCCCCACTCGAAACGAGGACTGACTCCCCTGGGAGACTCCAGAAGTACCCCAAGATCCATGTCGGCACTGGAGAGTAATCCTCAGGTTCCAGGACCGACTCCACACAAGGTCTTATGCCCCGGCATCGACGAGTG
>NW_017204112.1:0-18741 GCF_001704415.2 Capra hircus | reverse complement strand
AATGTTAGAATTGATTAGCTCGACGCACCCTCAGCGGAAATGGGCCCATCATTCGCCCGCGGAGGGAAACCTCCTTGTATTTTTCTCGAGTTGCGGGCAGGTGCCTCTCGACTTTACTACGGGCGACCTCAGACGCTACCGCTCTACGGGCTCTTCGGAAAGGCCGCTCCCATTGCGAGTTGCTCGGGGGCCTCTTCCCGGATTCCCTCACGTCTGAGCCGGGGCCTAAGACTTTTGTGTGGAGTCGGTGCGGACCTGTACAGGATTCCTCTCAGTTGCCTGACATGGATCTTGGAGGTACTTCTGCGGATCTCCCCAGGGGAGTCAAGTTCCTCCGTTCTCAGTCGAGGCATGCACAGTCCTCTTCTCCGAGCTGTAGGAGCAGAACACCCTTCCCTTCGTGCTGTATGAACGCGGATTGTGGCTTTCCTCGAGGCTCTTCCCACTGGAGGCTTTCCCACAAGGCTTTACCACACTCCACGTCTGCCACGGTCAGGTGTGAGTCGCATCCTCGCGCTTGATCTGAAAGTCTCCACGCACCCCAAGTGCTGGGGAAAACAGCGCTCTTTCCCTGCGAATGACTGCAGGACTGAGACATCTGGGGGACTCTGGGAATGGTAGCTCGACCGTGGAGTTCCTCTCGCCTTTTCCTGTGGAGAGCGCCTCCTCTTGAGATGCGACGGAAATGCGGGAATTCTTTTCGACCACGCAGGGAAAGGATCCCTCCTCTCGAAGCTATGAGAGGGAAACGGGGCTCCTCTGGATGTGGCGCGGGACTCTCGAGCTTCCTCTTCAAGTGGAGATGGGTATGTCGGGGAACTTCTTGAGTTGCAGCAAGGGAGTGAAGGACCCTTTGGAAGTTCCAGATTTTAGAATGTGATTAGCCTCGAGACGCCTCAGCGGAAATGGGCCTCATCTCGCCTGGAGGGGAGAACCTCCTGTATTTTCTCGAGTTGCGGCAGGTGCTCTCGACTTACGACGGGGACCTCAGGGACCCGCTCTGGTGGCCTAAGGAAAGGCCAGTCCCCATGCGAGTTGCTCGGGGCCTCTCGGGATTCCTCTCCCGTCAATGCCGGGGCCTAAGATCTTCTGTGGAGTCGGTGCCGGAACCTGAGGATTCCTCTCCAGTGCTGACATGGATCTTGGGGTACTTCTGGAGTCTCCCCAGGGAGTCAGTCCTCGTCTCGAGTGGGGGCATGCACGTGCGCTTTCCTCCCGAACTGTAGCAGCAGTGTCACGCTTCCCTTCGCGTGCATCAAGGGATCAGGGGATTTCCCTCGAGGCTTTTCCTCGAGGCTTTCCCACGAGGCTTTCCCACAGGGCTGTCCCACAGGGCTGTCCCAAGTACCACCGTGTCTGAGTCGATCCTCGGCTTGAAAGTCGAGGCAGTGCAGGGAAAACAGGTTTCCCTGGAATGGACTGAGACATCTTGGGGACTCTGGGAATGGTGGCACGACCCTGGAGTTCCTCTCGCCTTTCCTGTGGAGAGCACCTCTTCTTGAGATGCGACGGGAACGCCGGAAATTCTTTCCCCACCACGCTGGGAAAGGATACCTCCTCTCGAGCTAGGAGGCGGAAACGTGGCTCCTCTGGATGTGGTCGGGACTCTCATGCTTCCTCTCGAGTGTAGATGGGTATGTCGGGAACTTCTTGAGTTGCAGCAAGGGTGTGAAGGACCCTTTGGAAGTTCCAGAGGTTAGGTGTGATTAGCCTCGAGACGCCTCATCGTAAATGGGCCTCATCTCGACTGGAGAGGAGAACCTCCTGGATTTTCTCGAGTTGCGACAGGTGGTCTCGACTTACAACGGGGACCTCAGGGACCCGCTCTGTTGGCCTCAGGAAAGGCCACTGCCCATGCGAGTTGCTCGGGGTCCTCTCGGGATTACTCTCCCGTCGATGCCGGGGACTAAGACCTTGTGTGATTCGGTGCCGAATCCTGAGGATTCTTCTCCAGTGCTGACATGGATCTTGGGGTACTTCTGGAGTCTCCCCAGGGGAGTCAGTCCTCGTCTCGAGTGGGGACATGCACGTACGCTTTCCTCCCGAACTGTAGCAGCAGTGTCACGCTCTCCTTCGTGTGGATCAAGGATCTGTGGCTTTCCCTCGAGACTTTCCCACGAGGCTTTCCCACGAGACTTTCCCACAGGGCTGTCCCACGTGCCACCGTGGTTTGAGTCGATCCTCGGCTTGAAAGTCGAGGCAGTGCAGGGAAAACAGGTTTCCCTGGAATGGACTGACACATCTGGGGGACTCTGGGAATGTGGCACCACCCTGGAGTTCCTCTCGCCTTTCCTTTGGAGAGCGCCTCCTCTTGAGATGCGACGGGAACCCCGGGAATTCTTTCCCGAACCCGCAGGGAAAGGATCCCTCCTCTCGAGCTAGGAGGCGGAAACGGGGCTCCTCTGGATGTGAGCGGACTCTCGTGCTTCCTCTCGAGTGGAGACGGGTATGTCGGGGAACTTCTTGAGTTGCAGCCAGGGTCTGAAGGACCCTTTGGATGTTCCAGATGTTAGATATGATTAGCCTCGTGACGCCTCAGCGGAAATGGGCCTCATCTCGCCTGGAGGGGAGAACCTCCGGGATTTTCTCGAGTTGCGGCAGGTGCTTTCGACTTACGACGGGGACATCAGGGACCCGCTCTGGTGGCCTCAGGAAAGGCCAGTCCCCATGCGAGTTGCTCGGGGCCTCTCGGAATTCCTCTCCCGTCGATGCCCGGGCCTAAGATCTTGTGTGGAGTCGGTGGTGGAATCTGAGGATTCCACTCCAGTGCTGAATGGAACTTGGGGTACTTTTGGAGTTTCCCCAGTGGAGTCAGTCCTCGTCTCGAGTCGGGCATGCACGTGCGATTTCTTCCCGAGCTGTAGCAGCAGTGTCAGGCTTCCCTTCGCGTGGATCAAGGGATCTGTGGCTTTCCCTCGAGGCTTTCCCACGAGGCTTTCCCACGAGGCTTTCCCACAGGGCTGTCCCACTTGCAACCGTGGTGTGAGTCGATGCTCGGCTTGAATGTAGAGGCAGTGCAGGGAAAAACAGGTTTCCCTGGAATGGACTGAGACATCTGGGGGACTCAGGGAATGGTGGCACGACCCTGGAGTTCCGCTCGCCTTTCCTGTGGAGAGCGCCTCCTCTTGGGAATCGACGGCAATGCCGGGAATTCTTTCCTGAACACGCAAGAAAGGATCCCTCCTCTCAAGCTAGGAGGCGGAATCGGGGCTCCTCTGGATGTGGGCGGGACTCTCGTGCTTCCTTTCGAGTGGAAACGGGTATGTCGGGGAACTTCTTGATTTGCAGCAAGGGTGTGAAAGGCCCTTTGGAAGTTCCAGAGTTTAGGTGTGATTAGCCTCGAGATGCCTCAGCGCAAATGGGTCTCATCTCGCCTGGAGGGGAGAACCTCCTGGATTATCTCGAGTTGCGCCAGGTGCTCTCGACTTACGACGGGGACCTCAGGCGCCCGCTTTGGTGGCCTCAGGAAAGGCCAGTCCCCATGCGAGTTGCTCGGGAGCCTCTCCTGATGTCTCTCCCTCTCCAGTGCTGTCTTGGATCTTGACTGGCCTTTCCTGAGGCCACCAGAGCGGGTCCCTGCGGTCCCCGTAGTAAGTCGAGAGCACCTGCCGCAACTGGAGAAAATCAAGGATGTTCTCCCCTCCAGGCAAAATGAAGCCTATTTCCGCTGACACATCTCAAGGCTAAGCACACTTAAACTCTGGAACTTCCAAAGGGTCCTTCACACCCTTGCTGCAAATCAAGAAGTTCCCCGACATACCCGTCTCCACTCAAGAGGAAGCACGATAGTTCCGCCCACATCCAGAGGAGCCCCGTTTCCGCCTCATAGCTCGAGAGGAGGGATCCTTTCCCTGCGAGGTCGGGAAAGAATTCCCGGCGTTCCCGTCGCATCTCAAGAGGAGGCGCTCTCCACAGGAAAGGCAAGCGGAACTCCACGGACATGCCACCATTCTCCGAGTCCCTCAGATGTCTCAGTCCATTCCAGGAAAACCTGTTTCCCCGCACTGACTCGACTTTCAAGCCGAGGATCGACTCACACCACTGTGGCACGTGGGACAGCCCTGTGGCAAAGCCTCGTGGGAAAGCCTCGTGGGAAAGCCTCGAGGGAAAGCCACAGATCCCTTGATCCACGCGAAGGGAAGCACTACACTGCTGCTACAGCTGGGGAGGAAAGCGCATGTGCATGCCCTCAACCGAGACGAAGACTGACTCCCCTGGGGAGACTCCAGCAGTACACCAAGATCCATGTCAGCACTGGAGAGGTATCCTCAGGTTACAGCACCGACTCTACGTAAGGTCTGAGGCCCCGGCATCGACGGGAGAGGAATCCGGAGAGGGCCCCGAGGAACTCGCATGGGGACTGGAATTTCCTGAGTCCACCAGAACGGGCCCCTGAGGTCCCCATGGTAAGTCTAGAGCACCTGCCGCAGCTCGAGAATATCCAGGAGTTTCTCCCCTCCAGGCGAGATGAGGCCCATTTGCGCTGAGACATCTCGGGGCTAATCACACCTAACCTCTAGAACTGCCAAAGGGTCCTTCACACCCTTGCTGCAACTCAAGAAGTTCCCCAACATACCCGTCTCCACTCGAGAGGAAGCACTAGAGTCCCTCCCACATGAGGAGGAGCCCCGTTTCCACCTCATAGCTCGAAAGAAGGGATCCTTTCCCTGCGTGGTCTGGAAAGAATTTCCGGCATTCCCGTCGCATCTCAGAGTAGGCGCTCTCCTCAGAAAAGGCGAGAGGAACTCCAGGGTCGTGCCACCATTCCCAGATTCCCTCAGATGTCTCAGTCCATTCCAGGGAAACTTGTTTTCCCTGCACTGCCTCGACTTTCAAGCCGAGGATCGACTCACACCACGGTGGCACGTGGGACAGCCCTGTGGGAAAGCCTCGTGGAAAAGCCTCGAGGGAAAGCCTTCAGGGAAAGCCACTGATACCATGATCCAATCGCCAAGAAGCGTGACACTGTTGCTACAGCTCGGGAGGAAAGCGCACGTGCATGCCCCCACTCGAGACGAGGACTGACTCCCCTGGGGAGACTTCAGAAGTACCCCAAGATCCATGACAGCACTGTCAGGAAACCTCAGGTTCCGGCACCGACTCCACACAAAGTCTTAGGCCCCGGCATCGACGGGAGAGGAATCCCGAGAGGCCCCCAAGCAACTTGCATGGGGACTGGCCTTTCCTGTGGCCACCAGAGCGGCTCCCTGAGGTCCCTGTCGTAAGTCGAGAGCACCTGCCGCAACTCGAGAAAATTCAGGAGGTTCTCCCCTCCAGGTGAGATGAGGCCCATTTCCACTGAGGCATCTCGACGCTAACCACACCTAACCTCTGGAACTTGCAAATTGTCCTTCACACCCTTGCTGCAACTCAAGCAGTTCCCCGACATACCCGTCGACACTCGAGAGGAAGTACGATAGTCCCGCCCATATCCAGAGGAGCCCCGTTTCCGCCTCCTAGCTCGAGAGGAGGGATCCTTTCCCTGCGTGGTGGGGAAAGAATTTCCGGTGTTCCCGTTGCATCTCAAGAGGAGGTGCTCTCCACAGGAAAGGCGAGAGGAAGTCCAGGGTCGTGACACCATTCCCAGAGTCCCCCAGATGTCTCAGTCCATTCCAGGGAAAAGTGTTTTCCCTGCACTGCCTCGACTTTCAAGCCCAGGGTCGACTTTCACCACGGTGGCACGTGGGACAGCCCTGTGGGAAAGCCTCGTGGGAAAGTCTCGTGGGAAAGCCTCGAGGGAAAGCCATAGATCCCTTGATCCAGGTGAAGGGAAGCGTGACACTGCTGCTACAGCTCTGAAGGAAAGCACACGTGCATGCCCCCACTCGAGACGAGGACTGACTCCCCTGGGGAGACTCCAGAAGTACCCCAAGATCCATGTCAGCACTGGAGAGGAATCCTCTGGTTCTGGCACCGACTCCAAACAAGGTCTTAGGCCCCGGCATTGACGGGAGAGGAATCCTGAGAGGCCACCGTGCAACTCGCATGGGGACTGGCATTTCCTCAGGCCAACAGAGCGGTTCCCTGAGGTCCCCGTCATAGGTCGAGACCACCTGCCGCAACTTGAGAAAATCCAGGTGGTTGTCCCTCCCAGGAGAGATGGGCCCATTTCCGCTGGGGCGTCTCGAGGATAATCACACCTAAGCTCTGGAATTTCCTAAGGGTCCTTCACACCCTTGCTGCAACTCAAGAAGTTCCCCCACATACCCGTCTCCACTCGAAAGAAGGCACGAGAGTCCCGCCCACATCCAGAGGAGCCCCGTTTCCGTCTCATAGCTCGAGAGGAGGGATCCTTTCCCAGCGTGATAGCGAAAGAATTCTCGGGAGTCACTCTCCACAGGAAAGGCGAGAGGAACTCCCTGTCATGCCACCATTCCCAGAGTCCCCCAGATGTCTCAGTCCATTACAGGGAAACCTGATTTTCGTGTACTGCCTCGAATTTCAAGCCGAGGATAGACTCACACCACGCTGGCACGTGGGACAGCCCTGTGGGAAGGCCTCGTGGGAAAGCCTCGTGGGAAAGCCTCCTGGGAAAGGCTCGATGGAAAGCCACAGATCCCTTGATCCACGCGAAGGGAAGCGCCACACTGCTGCCACAGCTCGGGAGGAAAGCGCACGTGCATGCCCCCACTCGGGACGAGGACTGACTCCCCTAGGGAGACTCCAGAAGTACCCCAAGATCCATGTAAGCACTGGAGAGAAATCCTCAGGTACCGGCACCGAATCCACAAAAGATCTTAGGCCCTGGGATCGACGGGAGAGGAATCCTGAGAGGCCCCCGAGCAACTCGCATGGGGACTGGCCTTTCCTGAGGCCACCAGAGCGGGTCCCTCAGGTCCCAGTCGTAAGTCGAGAGCACCTGCCGCAACTCGAGAAAATCCAGGAGTTTCTCCCCTCCAGGCAAGATGAGGCACATTTCTGCTCAGGCGTCTCTAGGCTAATGACACCTAACCCCTGGAACTTACAAAGGGTCCTTCACACCCTTACTGCAACCAAAGAAGCTCCCCGACATACCCGTATCCACTCGAGAGGAAGCACGAGAGTCCTGCCCACATCCAGAGGATCCCCATTTCCGCCTCCTAGCTCGAGAGGAGGGATCCTTTACCTGCGTGGTCGGGAAAGAATTCCCGGCCTTCCCGTCGCATCTCAAGAGGAGGCGCTCTCCACAGGAAAGGAGAGGAACTCCAGGGTCGTGCCACCATTCCCAGAGTCCCCCAGATGTCTCAGTCCATTCCAGGGAAACCTGTTTTTCCTGCACTGCCTCGACTTTCAAGCCGAGGATCCACGGTGGCACATGGGACAACCCTGTGGGAAAGCCTCGTGGGAAAGTCTCGTGGGAAAACCTCGAGGGAAAGCCAGTGATCCCTTGATCCACGAGAAGGGAAGTGTGACACTGCTGCTAGAGCTCGGGAGGAAAGCGCACGTGCATGCCCCCACTCGAGACGAGGACTGACTCCCCTGGGGAGACTTCAGAAGTACCCCAAGATCAATGTCAGCACTGGAGAGGAATCCTCAGGTTCCGGCACCGACTCCACACAAGATCTTAGGCCCCGGCATCGACGGGAGGGGAATCCCGAGAGGCCCCAGAACAACTCGCATGGGGACTGGCCTTTACTGAGGCTACCAGAACGAGTCCCTGAGGTCCCCGTCGTAAGTCGAGAGCACCTGCCGCAACTCGAGAAAATGCAGGAGGTTCTCCCCTCCAGGCGAGATGAGGCCCATTTCCTCTGAGGAGTCTCGAGGCTAATCACAGCTAACCTCCGGAACTTCCAAAGGGTCCTTCACACCCTTGCTGCAACTCAAGAATTTCCCCGACATACCCGTCTCCACTCGAGAGGAAGCACGAGAGTAACGCCCACATTCAGAGGAGCCCCGTTTCCGACTCCTACTCGAGAGGAGGGATCCTTTCCCTGCGTGGTCGGGAAAGAATTCCCGGCGTTCCCGTCCCATCTCAATAGGCGGCGCTCTCCACAGGAAAGGCAGAGGAACTCCAGGGTCGTGCCACCATTCCTAGAGTCCCCCAGATGTCTTAGGCCATTCCAGGGAAACCTGTTTTCCCAACACTGCCTCGACTTTCAAGCCGAAGATCGACTCACACCACGGTGGCACGTGGGACAGCCCTGTGGGAAAGACTCGTGGGAAAGCCTCGAGAGAAAGACACAGAACCCTTGAACCACGCGAAGGGAAGCGTGACACTGCTGCTACAGCTCGGGAGGAATGCGCACGTGCATGCCCCCACTCGAGAAGAGGACTGACTCCCCTGGGGAGACTCCAAAACTACCCCAAGATCCATGTCAGTACTGGAAGGAATCCTCAGGTTCCGGCACCGACTCCACACAAGGTCTTAGTCCCCGGCATCGACGGGAGAGGATTCCCAAGAGGCCCCCGAGCAACTCGATTGGGGACTGGCCTTTCCTGAGGCCACCAGAGCGGGTCTCTGAGGTCCCCATCGTAAGTTGAGAGCACCTGCTGCAATTCGAGAAAATCCAGGAGGTTGTCCCCTCCAGGCGAGATGAGGCCGATTTCCGCTGATGCGTCTCGAGGCTAATCACACCTAACCTCTGGAACTTCCAAAGGGTCCTTCACACCCTTGCTGCAACTCAAGAAGTTCCCCGACATACACGTCTCCACTCGAGAGGAAGCACGAGAGTCCCGCCCACATCCAGAGGAGCCCCATTTCCGCCTCCTTGCTCGAGAGGAGGGATCCTTTCCCTGCGTGGTCGGGAAAGAATTCCTGGTGTTTCCGTCACATCTCAAGAGGAGGTACTCTCCACAGGAAAGGTGAGAGGAACTCCAGGGTCGTACCACCATTCCCAGAGTCCCCCAGATGTCTCAGTCCATTCCAGGGAAACCTGTTTTCCCTGCACTGCCTCGACTTTCAAGCCGAGGATCGACTCACACCACGGTGTCACTTGGGACAGCCCTTTGGGAAAGCCTCTTGGGAAAGCCTCGTGGGCAAGCCTCGAGGGAAAGACACAGATCCCTTGATCCACGCGAAGGGAAGCGTGACACTGCTGCTACAGCTTGGGATGAAAGCGCACGTGCATGCCCCCACTCGAGACGAGGACTGACTCCCCTGGGGAGACTCCAGAAGTACCCCCAAGATCCATGTCAGCACTGGAGAGGAATCCTCAGGTTCCGGCACCGACTCCACACAAGGTCTTAGGCCCCAGCATCAAAGGGAGAGGAATCCCGAGAGGCCCCCGAGCAACTCGCATGGGGACTGGCCTTTCCTGGGCCTACAAGAGCGCGTCACTGAGGTCCCCATCGTAAGTCGAGAGCACCTACTGCAACTCGAGAAAATTCAGGAGGTTCTCCCCTCCAGTCAAGATGAGGCCCATTTCCGCTGAGGTGTCTCGAGGCTAATCACACCTAACCTCTGGAACTTCCAAAGGGTCCTTCACACCCTTGCTGCAACTCAAGAAGTTCCCGGACATACCGACTACACTCGAGAGGAAGCATGAAAGTCCCACCCCATCCAGAGGAGCCGTGTTTCCGCCTCCTAGCTGGAGAGGAGGGATCCTTTCCCTGTGTGTTCGGGAAAAAATTCCCGGCATTCCCGTCGCATCTCAAGAGGAGGCGCTCTCCACAGGAAAGGCGAGAGGAACCCCAGGGTCGTGCCACCATTCCCAGAATCCCCCAGATATCTCAGTCCATTCGAGGAAAACCTGCTTTCCCTGCAGTGCCTCGACTTTCAAGGAGAGGATCGACTCACACCACGGTGGAACGTGGGACAGCCCTGTGGGAAAGCCTCGTGGGAAAACCTCGAGCGAAAGCCCCTGATCCCTTGATCCACGAGAAAGGAAAGGCGACACTTCTGCTACAACTCGGGAGGAAAGCGCACGTGCATGCCCCCACTCGAGACCAGGACTGACGTCCCTGGCGAGACTCCAGAAGTACCCCAAGATCCATGTCAGCACTGGAGAGGAATCCTCAGGTTCCGGCACTGACTCCACACTATGTCTTAGGCCCCAGCATCGACGGGAATGGAATCCCGAGAGGCCCCCGAGCAACTCGCTTGTGGACTGGCCTTTCCTGAGGCCACCAGAGCGTGTCCCTGAGGTCCCCGTCGAAAGTCAAGAGCCCCTGCCGCAACTCGAGAAAATCCAGGAGGTTCTCCCCTCCAGGCGAGATGAGGCACATTTCCGCTGAGGCGTCTTGAGGCTAATCACACCTAACCTCTGGAACTTTCAAAGGGTCCTTCACACCCTTGCTGCAACTCAAGAAGTTCCCCGACATACCCGTCTCCACTCGAGAGGAAGTACGAGAGTCCCGCCAACATCCAGAGGAGCCCCGTTTCCGCATCCTAGCTCGAGAGGAGGGATCCTTTCCCTGCGTGGTCGGGAAAGAATTCCCGTCGTTCCCGACGCATCTCAAGAGGAGGCGCTCTCCACAGGAAAGGAGAGAGGAACTCCAGGGTCGTGCCACCATTTCCAGAGTCACCCAGATGTCTCAGTCCATTCCAGGGAAACCTGTTTTCCCTGCACTGCCTCGACGTTCAAGCCGAGAATCGCCCCACACCACGGTGGCACTTGGGACAGCCCTGTGGGAAAGCCTCGTGGGAAAGCCTCGTGGGAAAGCCTCGAGGTAAAGCCACAGATCCCTTGATCCACGCGAAGGGAAGCGTGACACTGCTGCTACAGCTCGGGAGGAAAGCGCACGTGCATGCCCCCACTCAAGACGAGGACTGAGTGCACTGGGGACACTACAGAAGTACCCCAAGATCCATGTCAGCACTGGAGAGGAATCCTCAAGTTCCGGCACCGATTCCACACAAGGTCTGAGGCCCCGGCATCGACGGGAGAGGAATCCCGAGAGGCCCCCGAGCAACTCGCATGGGGACTGGCCTTTCCTGAGGCCACCAGAGCGGGTCCCTGAGGTCCCCGTCGTAAGTCGGGAGCACTTGCCACAACTCGAGAAAATCCAGGAGGTTCTCCCGTCCAGGTGAGATGAGGCCCATTTCCGCTGAGGCGAATCGAGGCACATCACACCTAAACTCTGGAACTTCCAAAGGGTCCTTCACACCCTTGCTGCAACTCAAGAAGTTCCCCGACATACTCGTCTCCACTTAAGAGAAAGAACGAGAGTCCCGCCCACATACAGAAGAACCCCGTGTCCGCCTTCTACCTCGAGAGGAGGAATCCTTTACCTGCGTGTTCGGTCAAGTATTCCCGGCATTCCCGTCACATCTCAAGAGGAGGTGCTCTCCACAGGAAAGGCGAGAGGAACTCCAGGGTCGTGCCACCATTCCCAGAGTCCCCCAGATGTCTCAGTCCTTTCCAGGGAAAACTGTTTTCCCTACACTGCCTCGACTTTCAAGCCGAGGATCGACTCACTCCACGGTGGCACGTGGAACAGACCTGTGGGAAAGCCTCGAGGGAAAGCATCGAGGGAAAGCCACAGATCCCTTGATCCACGCCACGGGAAGCGCGACACTGCTTGTACAGCTCGGGAGGCAAGGCACGGGCATGCCCCCACTCGAGACGAGGACTGACTCCCCTGGCGAGACTCCAGAAGTACCCTATAATCCATGTCGGCACTCGAGAGGAATCCTCAGGTTCCGGCACTGACTCCACACAAGTTCTTAGGAACCAGCATCGAAGGGAGAGGAAACCCGAGAGGCCCCCGAGCAACTCGCATGGGGACTGGCCTTTCCTGAGGAGACCACAGCGGGTCCCTGAGGTCCCCGTCGTAAGTCATGAGCACCTGCTGCAACTCGAGAAAATCCAGGAGGTTCTCCCCTCCAGGCGACATGACACCCATTCCTGCTGAGGTGTCTCAGGGTAGTCAGACCTAAACTGTGGAACTTCCAAAAGATCCTTCAAAACCTTGCTGCAACTCAAGAAGTTCCCCGACATACCCGTCTCCACTCGAGAGGAAGCACGAGAGTCCCGCCCACATCCAGAGGAGCCCCGTTTCCGCCTCCTAGCTAGAGAGGAGGGATCCTTTCCCTGCGTGGTCGGGAAAGAATTCCCGGCGTTCCCGTCGCATCAAAAGGAGGCGCTCCCACAGGAAAGGCGAGAGGAACTCCAGGGTCGTGCCAAATTCCCAGAGTCCCCCAGATGTCTCAGTCCATTCCAGGGAAACCTGTTTTACCTGCACTGCCTCGACTTTCAAGCCGAGGATCGACTCACACCAAGGTGGCACGTGCGACAGCCCTGTGGGAAAGCCTCGTGGGAAAGCCTCGTCGGAAAGCCTCGAGGGAAAGCCACAGATCCCTTGATGCACGCGAACGGAAGCGCGACACTGCTACTACAGCTCGGGAGGAAAGCGCACGTGCATGCCCCCACTCGAGACGAGGACTGACTCCCCTGGCGAGACTCCAGAAGTACCCCAAGATCCATGTCAGCACTGGAGAGAAATCCTCAGGTTCCGGCACCGACTCCACACAAGATCTTAGGCCTGGGCATCGTTGGGAGAGGAATTCCGAGAGGCCCCCGAGCAACTCGCATGGGGACTGGCCTTTCCTGAGGCCACCAGAGCGGGTCCCTGAGGTCCCCGTCTTAAATCGAGAGCACCTGCCGCAACTCGAGAAAATCCAGGAGGTTCTCCCCTCCAGGCGAGATGAGGCCCATTTCCACTGCGGCGACTAGAGAATAATCACATCTAACATCTGGAACTTCCAAAGGGTCCTTTACAACCATGCTGCAACTCAAGAAGTTCCCCGACATACCTGTCTCGACTCGATAGGAAGCACGAGAGTCCCGCCCACATCCAGAGGAGCCCCGTTTCCGCCTCCTAGCTCGAGAGGAAGGATCCTTTCCCTGCATGTTCGGGAAAGAATTCCCGGCGTTTCCGTCGCTTCTCAAGAGGAGGCGCTCTCCACAGGAAAGGCGAGAGGAACTCCTGGGTCGGGCCACCATTCCCAGAGTCCCCCAGATGTCTGAGTCCATTCCAGGGAAATGAGCATTCCCTGCATTGCCTCGACTTTCAAGCCAAGGATCGACTCACACCACGGTGGCACGTGGGACAGCCCTGTGGGAAAGCCTCGTGTGAAAGACTCGTGGGAAAGCCTCCAGGGAAAGCCACAAATCCCTTGATCCACGCGAAAGGAAGCGCGACACTGCTGCTAGAGCGGGAGGAACGGGCACGTGCATGCCCCCACTCGAGACGAGGACTTACTCCCCTGGGGAGACTCCAGAAGTACCCCAAGTTCCATGTCAGCACTGGAGAGGAATCCTCAGGTTCCAGCACCAACTCCACACTAGATCTTAGGCCCCGGCTTCGACGGGAGTGGAATCCCAAGAGACCCCCGAGCAACTCGCATGGGGACTGGCCTTTCCTGAGGCCACCAGCGCGGGTCCCTGAGATCCCCGTCGTGAGTCGAGAGCACTTGCCGCAAGTCGAGAAAATCCAGGAGGTTCTCCCCTCCAGGCGACATGAGGCCCTTTTCCGCTGTGGCATCTCGAGGGTAATCACATCTAACATCTGGAACTTCCAAAGGGTCCTTCCCACCCTTGCTGCAACTCAATAAGTTCCCCACCTACCCCGTCTGCACTCGAGAGGAAGCACGAGAGTTCCGCCAACATCCAGAAGAGCCCCGTTTTCTGCTCCTAGCTCGAGAGGAGGGATCCTTTCCCTGCGTGGTCGGGAAAGAATTCCCGGCGTTCCTGTCGCATCTCAAGAGGAGGCGCTCTCCACAGGAAAGGCGAGAGGAAATCCAGGGTCGTGCCACCAATCCCAGAGTCCCCCAGATGTCTCAGTCCATTCCAGGGAAACCTGTTTTCCCTGCACTGCCTCGACTTTCAAGCCGAGGATCGACTCACAGCACGGTGGCACGTGGGACAGCCCTGTGGGAAAGCCTCGAGGGAAAGCCTCGAGCGAAAGCCACAGATCACTTGATCCACGAGAAGGGAAGCGTGACACTGCTGCTACAGCTCGGGAGGAAAGCGCAGTTGCATGCCCCCACTCGAGACGAGGACTGACTTCCCCTGGGGAGACTCCAGAAGTACCCCAAGATACATGTCAGCACTGGAGAGGAATCCTCAGGTTCCGGCACCCAACTCCACACAAGATCTTAGGCCCCGGCATCGACCGGAGAGGAATCCCGAGAGGCCTCCGAGGAACTCGCATGGGGACTGGTCATTTCCTGAGGCCCCCAGAGCAGGTCCCTGAGGTCCCCGGCGTAAGTCGAGAGCAACCTGCCGCAACTCGAGAAAATCCAGGAGGTTCTCCCTCCAGGCGAGATTAGGCCCATTTCCGCTGTGGCGTCTCGAGGCTAATCACTCCTAACCCCTGGAACTTCCAAAGGGTCCTTCACAACCTTGCTATGAACTCAAGAAGATCCCCGACCTACCCGTCTCCACTCGAGAAGAAGCACGAGAGTCCCGCCCACATCCAGAGGAGCCCCGTTTCCGCCTCTTAGCTCGAGAGGAAGGATCCTTTCCCTGCGTGTTCGGGAAAGAATTCCCGGCGTTCCGTCGCATCTCAAGAGGAGGCGCTCTCCACAGGAAAGGAGAGAGGAACTCCATTGTCGTGCCACCCATTCCCAGAGTCCCCCAAATGTCTCAGTCCATTCCAGGGAAACCTGTTTTTCCTGCACTGCCTCGACATTCTATTCGAGGATCAACTCACACCATGGTGGCACGTGGGACAGCCCTGTGGGAAAGCCTCGTGGGAAAGCCTCGTGGGAAAGCCTCGAGGGAAAGCCCCTGATCCCTTGATCCACGCCAAGGGAAGCGTGACACTACTGCTAAAGCTCGGGAGGAAAGCGCACGTGCATGCCCCCACTCGAGTCGAGGACTGAGTCCACTGGGGAGGACTCCAGAAGTACCCCAAGATCCATGTCAGAACTGGAGCGGAATCCTCAAGTTCCGGCAACCACTCCACACTAGAATTTAGGCACCGGCATCGACGGGAGAGGAATCCCAAGAGGCCCCCGAGCAACTCGCATGGGACTTGCCTTTCCTGAGGCCACAAGAGCGGGTCCCTGCGGTCCCCGTCGTAAGTCGAGAGCACCTGCCACAACTCGAGAAAATCCAGGACGTTCTCCCCGCCAGGCGAGTTGAGGCCCATTTCCGCTGAGGCGTCTCGAGGCTAATCACCTAACCTCTGGAACTTATAAAGGGTCCTTCACAACCTTGCTGCAACTGAGGAATTTCCCCGACATTCCCGTCTCCACTCGAGAGGAAGCACGAGAGTCCCGCCCACATCCAGAGGAGCCCTGATTCCGCCTCCTAGCTCGATAGGAGGGATCCTTTCCCGGCGTGGTCGGGAAAGAATTCCCGGTGTTCCCGTCGCATCTCAAGAGGAGGCGCTCTCCACAGGAAAGGCGCGAGGAACTCCAGGGACGTGCCACCATTCCCAGAGTCCACCAGATGTCTCAGTCCATTCCACGGAAAACTGTTTTCCCCGCACTTCCTCGACATTCAAGCTGAGGATAGACTCACACCACGGTGGCACGTGGGACAGCCCTGTGGGAAAACCTCTTGGGAAATCCTCGTGGGAAAGCCTCGTGGGAAAGCCTCGAGGGAAAGCCACAGATCCCTTGATCCAGGCGAAGGTAAGCGTGACACTGCTGCTGCAACTCAGGAGGAAAGCGCACGTGCATGTCCCCACTCGAGACGAGGACTGACTCCCCTCGGGAGACTCCAGAAGTACCCCAAGAATCCATGTCAGCACTGAGAGGAATCCTCAAGTTCCCCGCACCGACATCACACAAGGTCTTAGGCCCCGCATCGACGGGGGAGGAATCCCGAGAGGCCCCCGAGCAACTCCCATGGGGACTGTCCTTTCCTGAGGCCACCAGAGCAGGTCCCTGATGTCCCCGTCGTGAGTCGAGAGAACCTGCCGCAACTCGAGAAAATCCAGGAGGTTCTCCCCTCCAGGCGAGATGAGGGCCATTTCTGCTGAGGCGTCTCGAGGCTAATCACACCAAACCTCTGGAGATTCCAAAGGGTCCTCATACCCTTGCTGCAACTTAAGAATTTCCCCGACACACCCGTCTCCACTCGAGAGCAAGCACGAGAGTCCCGCCCACATCCAAAGGAGCCCCGTTTCCGCCTCATACCCAGGAGGGATCATTTCCCTGCGAGGTCGGAAAGAATTCCCGGCATTCCGGTCGCATCTCAAGAGGAGGCGCTCTCCACAGAAAAGGCGAGAGGAACTCCAGGGTCGTGCCACTATTCCAGGAGTCCCCCAGATGTCTCAGTCCATTCCAGGGAAACCTGTTTTCCCTGCACTGCCTTGACCTTCAAGCCGAGGATCGACTCACACCACGGTGGCACGTGGGACAGCCCTGTGGGAAAGCCTGGTCGGAAAGCCTCGAGGGAAAGCCACAGATCCCTTGATCCACCGCGAAAGGAAGCATGACACTGCTGCTACAGCTCGGGAGGAAGAGCATGGCATGCCCCCACTCGAGACGAGGACTGATTCCCCTTGGGAGACTCCAGAAGAACCCCAATATCCATGTCAGCACTGCAGAGGAAACCTCAGGTTCCGGCCCCGAATCCACACAAGTTGTTCGGCCCGGGCATCAACAGGAGAGTTATCAAGAGAAGCCCCCCAGCATCTGGCATGGGGACTGGCCTTTGATGAAGCCACCAGAGCGGGTCCCTGAGGTCCCCGTCGTAAGTCGGGAGCACCTGGAGCAACTCGAGAAAATCCAGGAGGTTCTCCCCTCCAGGCGAGATGAGGCCCCATTTTCAATGAGGTGTCTCGAGGCTAATTACATCTAATCTCTGGAACTTCCAAAGGGTCCTTCACACCCTTGCTGCAAGTCAAGAAGTTCCCCGACATTCCCATCTCCACTCGAGAGGAAACACGAGGGTCCTGCCCACATCCAGAGTAGCCCCGTTTCATCCTCCTAGCTAGAGATGAGGGATCCTTTCCCTGCTTGGTCGGGAAAGAACTTCCGGCATTCCCGTCGCATCTCAGGTGGAGGCGCTCTCCACAGGAAGGGAGAGAGGAACTCCATGGTCGTCCACCATTCCAAGCGTCCCCAGATGTCTCAGTCCATTCCAGAGGATCTTGTTTTTACAGAGTGCTTTAAACTTTCATGCCGAGGATCGCCTCACACCACCGGTGGCACGGGGACAGCCCTGTGGGAAAGCCTCGTGGGAAATCCTCTAGGAAAAGCCTAGAGGAAAAGCCACAGATCCATGATCCACGCGACGGGAAGCATGACACTGGCTGCTACAGCTCGGGAGGAAGGAGCATGGGCCATGCCCCCACTCGAGACGGAGGACTGATTCCCCTTGGGAGACTTCAGAAGTATCCCAAAAACATGTCAGCACTGGAGAGGAATACTCAGGTTCTGGCCCCCACTCCACCGAAGGTCTTGGGCCCCGGCATCTACCGGTGAGGAATCCGAGAGGCCCTCTAGCAAACTCGCATGGGGACTGGTCTTCCTAAGGCCAACAGAACGGGTCCCTGAGGTCCCCCGTCGTAAGTCGAGAGCACCTGCCACAACTCTAGAAAAATGAAGGAGATTCTCCCCTTCAGGCGAGATGAGACCCATTTCCACTGAGACGTCTCGAGGCTAATCACACCTAACCTCTGGAACTTCCAAAGGTCCTTCACACCCTTGTTGCAACTCAAGAAGTTCCAGGAGAGACCCGTCGCCACTACATAGGAATCACCAGGGTACCACCCACATCCAGCAGGAGCCCCAATTCCCCCTCCTAGCTCAATGTGAAGGATGCTTTCCCTGATTGGCCGGGAAAGAATTCCTGTCGTACCTGTCGCATCTCAAGAGGAGCACGCTCCACAAGAAAGGTGAGAGGAACTCCAGGGTCGTTCCACCATTCCAAGAGTACCCCAGATGTCTCAGTCCTTTCCAGAGGAACTTGTTTACCCTGCACTGCCTCGACGTTCACGCGGAGGACCGACTCACACGATGGTGGCACGTGGGACAGCCCTGTGGGAAAGCCTCGTGGGAAAACCTCGTGGGAAAGCCTCGAGGGAAAACAAGAAACCCCTTGATCAACCCAAAGGGAAATTGACTCTGCTCCTAATGCTCGGGAGAAAAGCGCACGTGCATGCCCCCATTGGAGACGAAGATGACTCCCCTGTGGAGACTCCAGTAGTACCCCAAGATCCATGTCAGCACTGGAGAGGAAACCTCAGGTTCGGGCACCGACTCCAAACAAGGTCTTAGGCCCCGTCATCGGAGAGGAATCCCGAGAGGCCCCATAGCAACTCGCAAGTCGACTGGCATTTCCTGAGCGGACCAGAGCGGGTTACATAAGTCCGGTCGTAACTGGAGAGCACCTGCTGAAACTCGAGAAAATCCAGGAGGTTCTCCCCTGCAGGCGAGATGAGGCCCATTTCCGCTGAGGCGTCTCGAGTCTAATCACACCTAAACTCTGGAACTTCCAAAGGGTCCTTCACACCCTTGCTGCAACTCAAGAAGTTCCCTGACATACCCGTCTCCACACGAGAGGAAGCATCAGAGACCCGCCCACATCCAGAGGAGCCCCGTTTCCGCCTCCTAGCTCGAGAGGAGGGATCCTTTCCCTGCGTAGTCAGGAAAGAATTCCTGGCGTTGCTGGCGCATCTCAAGAGGAGGCGCTCTCCACAGGAAAGGCGAGAGGAACTCCAGGGTCGTGCCACCATTCCCAGAGTCCCCCAGATGTCTCAGTCCATTCCAGGGAAACCTGATTTACCTGCACTGCCCCTCGAATTTCTAGCGAGGATCGACTCACACCACGATGGCACGTGTGGACAGCCCTGTGGAAAGCCTCCTGGGAAAGCCACGAGGGAAAGCCACAGATCCCTTGATCCATGCAAAGCGAAGCGTGA
>NW_017204111.1:0-5778 GCF_001704415.2 Capra hircus | reverse complement strand
CCCTCAGAGCAAGCCTGCAGCTCTGATGTCTGAGAAGCAAAACATTGCTGCAAAGAGAGGCCTGAAAACACACTCTCTGTGGATGACTTTCCTTCCTCTAAGGAAGATAGTTTTCCAGTCTCCCTGCTTCCCTGAATGTCACACAGCTGGAATGCGCTTGCTTGGAGGTCGTGATTCAGTGGCAATGACCCCTGAGGCCTTTGCCCAGGGAGGGCTCCCACACTCACAGGCAAATCAAAGCAACTTCCAAGTGACAAAAGCAAATTGTTTAAAGTTTGGAGTTTCAGGTTCAGTATAGTCCTTCCAATGTATATTCAGACCTGATTTCCTTTAGGATGGAGTGGTTGCGTCTCCTTGTAGTCTAAGCGACCTACAAGCATCTTCTCCAACACCACAGTTCAAAAGCATCCAATTTTCAGCTGTCACTTTCTTTATAGTACATCTTTCATATCCATCCATGACATATGGAAAAACCATAGCCTTGACTGGATGGATCTTTGTTGGCAAAGCAACGTCTCGGCTTTTTAAATATGCTGTCTAGTTTGGTCATCACTTTTCTTCCAAGTCATAAATATGTTTTAAGTTCATGAGGCAGCCATCACCTGCAGTGATTTCCAAGCCCCCAAAAATAGTCTGCTGCTGTTTCCAATGTTTTCCCATCTATTTGCCATGAAGTGATGAGACTGGATGCAATGATTTTAGTTTTCTGAATGCTGAGCTTTAAGCTAACTTTTTCACTCTCCTCTTTCACTTTCATCAGGAGACTCTTTAGTTCTTATACCACTTTCTGCCATAAGGGTGTGTCTGCATATCTGAGATTCTTGATATTTCTCCCAGCAATCTGGATTCCAGCGTGTGCTTCCTCCAGCCCAGTGTTTCTCATGATGTACTCTGCATATAAGTTAAATAAGCAGGCTGACAATATACAGCCTTGACATATTCCTTTTCCTATTTAGAACCAGTCTGTTGTTCCGTGTCCAGTTCGAACTGTTTCTTCCTGACCTGCATACAGGTTTCTCAAGAGACAGGTCAGGTGGTCTGGTATTCCCATCTCTTTCAGAATTTTTCCCAGTTTATTGTGATCCACACAGTCAAAGGCTTTGGCATAGTCAATAAAGCAGAAATAGATGTCTTTTTTTCTGGAACTCTCTTGCTTTTTCAATGATCCAGTGGATGTTGGCAGTTTGATCTCTGGTTTCTCTGCATTTTTTAAATCCTCTTGAACATTTGGAAGTTCACAGTTCATGTGAACTTGGAGAATTTTGAGCATTACTTTACTAGTGTGTGAGATGAGTGCAATTGTGCAGCAGCTTGAATATTCTTTGTCATTGCCTTTCTTTGGGATTGGAATGAAAACTGACCTAATGACTAGGTGTTTTCAATTGCATATGCTGAAAGAACTGGCTGTGCAGTTTTGAAGAAAAAAAATCATTTTAACCCCATTTTCTCTGAAGTGCAAGGCATATCATGGCCATCCCTGAATCATAAAGTCACCTTTTCTTTATGTAGTCATAGTTTCATGCCTAAATTATAGGCCAACTCATGCTCAAATGGACTCTGATGTCAGGGGCAGATCAACTAATAAAAAGCTTGGATTGTCCCTCTGGAGGAAAGTGAGATCTTGGTCCCACAAGAAGAATCTGAAGGGTTAAGGGAACTTGCAAGAGTGGGGAAAGCTTAGTCCATCCTACATGTACCAAAATCTTAAATAAGGCTTATTTACTTTACCGAAGTAAAAAAACAGATGATGAAAACAATTATAAATCAATGAAAGGTAAAGAAACTCATAGTCTGTTATCAAAAAATTGCATTCTAAGAAAACTTTGTGCTCTTAACCTAGAGAGGAGACTAAATTCCATCTGGTACCAGCTTACCAGAAGACAAACAAACAAACAAACAAATTATCGTAAGCTTAAAAAAAGTATATTCCATATATCTTGAAGTAGCAGTATTTCTGCAAAGGCATCAGTGTGAAACCATAGAGGACATGGTTAAAACCTGATTAAATAGAAATTGACAATGTAATCTGGTCACTGCTGCGACTTGAAATGCTTTAATATGATAACTGGAATTATAACTGACAGCATTTGACCAGGACATATCAGATTTTCACGGATGTCACATAATTTCTAGGATATCTATATTAGGAACTGAAGGAATCTTTGAACCTAGGAAAGAAAACAACAGTCTCAAAGGCCCTTGCTGAATCATCTATCAGCAAGGAATGTCTTTGCAAGGATCGCAAAAGTGAAGGGAAAATACACCGACCTGCCTCTGCAACTTCGGTCCTCTGAGCAGATCTGGAGGTCTCCCTTTGTATAAGCTAACCTGTTCCTTCCAAATAGAGGTTTGCAACACAAAAACAAGTGGCCGCCTATTCTTCCCCGAAGGAGGCTCTCTTCCCCACATCCTGCGAACTCCCTTTCCCAGCCTCCTGGAAAAGCGCTTCTTGCAGTTCCTTTCAGAAATCCTATGGACGGAGAAGCCTGGTAGGCTGCAGTCCGTGGGTCGCTGAGGGTCGGACACGACTGAGCGACTGCACTTTCATTTTCACTTTCATGCATTGGAGAAGGCAATGGCAACCCACTTACTGTTCTTGCCTGGAGAATCCCAGGGACGGGGGAGCCTAGTGGGCTACCGTCTATGGCGTCGCACAGAGTTGAACACGACTGAAGCAACTTAACAGCAGCAGCAGCAGCAGTTCCTTTCTTAGGGGCAGTTATCCCTGAGATTGGACCTGGAAAGGCAGAGCCACCTCCACACACACGTCTTTTTGTCCCCTTTCCTCTGGAGGAGAGCTCTAGTGAGCCTAGGTCTGTCAGGAAAATTCTTGGCTTTGACAGGATCACACCCGGTGTGTGAACCTGCATACCTGACCTAGGGCCACAGGGCACCTGTTTTGCTCGAGTGGGTCCTGGAGGGTGCAGCATAGCAAGAGCTTAAAAATCCATCCAATTTGTCTTTTTTTTTTTTTTTTACCTCAGAGAGAACGAGTTTGCTCCACCCCACCCTTTGGCAGTGTGGAGGGAAGAGGGTACCACCCTCTCCCAAAGGGGACATAGGGCCTACCAGGAGAGAAAGGCCCCTTGAGGAGCTGAGCCCAGGTAGGCAGCCAGTGATGTCAAGCACACTCCCGCTGCTTGCTTCTTCATGGCACTCCCACGATCTGCTAGGAATGTCTTTGCAAGGATCTCAAAGGGAAGGGAAGATACATGGCCCTGTCTCTGGAACTTCAGTCCTCTGAGCAGATCTGGAGGTCTTGAGTTGTATAAGCAAACCTGTTCCTTCCAAATAGAGGCTTGCAAACACACCCCGGTGGTTGCCTCTTCTTCCCCGAAGAAGTCTTTCTTTCCCACATGCTGCGAACTCCCTGTCCCAACCTCCAAGAATAGCGCTTCTTGCCATTCCTTTCTTAGAGGCAGTTATCTCTGAGCCTGGGGCCGTAGGAGTAGCCCCACACTCACAGGGAAAGGCAAAGACTCCTCCATACATCTCCTCTATCCCCTTTGCTCCGGAGGAGAGCTCTAGTGAGCCTAGGTCTTTCAGGAAAATTTGCTTGGACAGGATCTCACCCTGTTTGTGAACCTGCATACCCAACCAGGGGCCACAGAGCACCTGTTTCAGTAAAGTGGGCCCTGAAAGGGTGCAGCCTAGCAAGAGCTTGAAAATCCATTCAATTGCTGTTTTTGTACCTCTGACAGAGCGAGCTTGGCTCCACCCTTTGGCAGTGAGGAGAAAAGAGGCATGACACCCTCCCCCAAGGGACATGGGCCTACTTCGAGAGGAAGCTGCAACTCGAGAAAATCCAGGAGGTTCTCCCCCAGGCGAGATGAGGCCCATTTCCGCTGAGGCGTCTCGAGGCTAATCACAACTAACCTCTGGAACTTCGAAAGGGTCCTTCACACCCTTGCTGCAAGTCAAGAAGTTCTCCGACATACCCATCTCCACTCGAGAGGAAGGACGAGGGTCCCACCCACATCCAGCGGAGCCCCGTTTCCGCCTCGTAGCTCGAGAAAGGGATCCTTTCCCTTCATCGTCGGAAAGAATTCCCGGCTTCCCGTCGCATCTCAAGAGGAGGCACTCTCCACAGGAAAGGCGAGAGGAACTCCAGGGCCTTGCCAGCATTCCAAGAGTCCCCAGATGTCTCCGTCCATTCCAGAAGAACCTGCTTTCCTTCACTGCCTCGACGTTCACGCCGAGGATAGACTCACACCACCGTGACATGTGGACAGCCCTGTTCGAAAGCCTCGTGGAAAGCCTTGATGCAAAGCGACTGATCCCTTGAACCACATGTCGGCACGTGACACTGCTGCTACAGCTTGTGAGGAAATCGCAGGTGCATGCCCCCACACGAGATGAGGACTGACTCCCCTGGTGAGACTCCAGAAGTATGGAAAGATTCATGTCAGCACTGGAGAGGCATCCTCAGGGTCTGGCCCCGACTCCACACAAGGTCTTAGGCACCGGCATCGATGGAGAGGAATCCCTATAGGCCCATGGTAACTCGCATGGGGACTGGCCTTTCCTGAGGCCACCAGAGCGAGTCCCTGAGGTCCCCGTCGTAACTCGAGAGCACCTACCACAACTCGGTAAAATCCAGGAGGTTCTCCCTCCAGGCGAGATGAGGCCCATTTCCGCTGAGGCGTCTCGAAGCTAATCACACCTAACCTCTGGAACTTCCAAAGGGTCCTTCACACCCTTGCTGCAACTCAAGAAGTTCCCCCGACATACCCGTCTCCACTCGAGAGGAAGCACGAGAGTCCGCCCACATCCAGAGGAGCCCCTTTTCTCCCTCATAGCTCGAGACGAGGGTCCTTTCACTGTGTGTCGGAAAGAATTCCTGGGTTCCGTCGCATCTCCAGAGGAGGCGCTCTCCACAGGAAAGGCGAGAGGAACTCCAGGGTCGTGCCACCATTCCCAGAGTCCCCCAGATATCTCAGTCCATTCCAGGGAAACCTGTTTTCCCTGCACTGCCTCGACTTTCAAGCCGAGGATCGACTCACACCACGGTGGCACGTGGGACAGCCCTGTGGGAAAGCCTCGTGGGAAATCGTGGGAAATCCTCGAGGGAAAGCCACAGATCCCTTGATCCACACCAAGGGAAGCGTGACACTGCTGCTACAGCTCCGGAGGAAAGCGCACGTGCATGCCACCACTGAGACGAGGACTGACTTCCCTGGGGAGACTCCAGAAGTCCCTCAAGATCCTTGTCAGCACTGGAGAGGAATCCTGAGTTCCGGCACCATCTCCACACAATGTCTTAGGCCCTGGCATCGACGGGAGAGGAATCCTGAGAGGCCCCCGAGCAATTCGCATGGGGACTGGTTTCCTGAGGTCACCAGAGCAGGTCCCTGAGGTCCCGGTCGTAAGTTGTGAGCACCTGACTCTGGAGAAAATCCAGGAGGTTCTCCCCTCCAGGCGAGATGAGGCCCATTTTCCGCTGAGGCGTCTTGGGGCTAATCACACCCTAACATCTGGAACTTCCAAAGCGTCGTTCACACCCTCGCTGCAACTCAAGAAGTTCCCGACATACCCGTCTCCACTCGAGAGGAAGCACAGGAGTCCTGCCCACATCCAGATGAGCCCCGTTTCCGCCTCATAGCTCGAGAGGTGGGATGCTTTCGCTGCGTGGTTGGGAAAGAATTCCCGGCGTTCCCGTCGCATCTCAAGAGGAGCGCTCTCCTCAGAAAGGCGAGAGGAACTCCAGCGTCGTGCCACCATTCCCACAGTCCCCCAGATGTCTCAGTCCATTCCAGGAAAACTGTTTTCCCTGCACTG